>NC_081411.1:756823938-757059776 GCF_030272615.1 Cryptomeria japonica | reverse complement strand
AGTGGGAGGAAGGGACTTGAGAAGGAAAGTGGGAAAGAGGAAAGGGAGAGAGAGGAGAGAGAGAGAGAGAGAGAGAGAGAGAGAGAGAAGAGGAGAGAGAGAGAGGAGAGAGAGAGAGAGGAGAGGAGAGAGAGAGAGAGGAATAACTTGAGAAGGAAAGAGGGAAAGAGAAAGAGAGAGAGGGAAATAGGGAGAGAGAGGAAGAAGAAGGAAGGGAGGTAAGGAGAGAGAAATGAAGAATAGAGATAGAGAGGGAGATATAATAAAAATTTCATGGAATACATTTAGAGTGCTACATATTGGGGGAGCACCATATTTGGTGTGCACGGAATGTGTTTCCTTGGGAAACACCAAGCTTAAGGCTTGTATTTTCCTTGGGCATCCAACCCAAAGGCTTGGACACCCTTCTTAGGCCTTAGACGTGTTTTCCAACAAATATTGAAAATTTCCTAACTTTTTGTTCGTTCTCTCCATCAGGTTTGGATGTGTTTCAATGCAATAACAAAAAAACACGCCATACAATCGTCAAGCTCTCTCTTAGCTATCAACCATATAATATTTTCAAATTTTGATAATGTTAAGGTCCTTCATGGGACATAATTTCTTTTGTTAGTGTGTTTGATTTTTGACAAAAACCAACATGTTATATTTTGGCCATAGTTTTTTACTCGTTTATCCAATTTTGAAAAAAAACTACATTACACAATTTTAAAAAATATATCTGATTTTTTATTACTTTTCACAAATTTTTGGGGGGAGGACGCTCAAATTTATGTGTTTTAGGATGTGTCAACTTCGACCATTTGTAAAAATTTAAATATTCATAAAAAATTAGCCGAAAAATCTGGCATTAACTTCAATGTGTTAGATACTTTCTCATTGGAGCGATTTGTAAAATTCTAAAAAAAGTTGACGTTTTAGGAGCACCACATTTCGTGCTATGTTATTTTTTTTGAAAAATAGGACCATAAATTTGGTGCCCCTTTTTGAAACCCTTAATCTCCTTTGTTTCCAAAAACAATTAGTAGTTTAGAATGTAGATTAAGAGCACTTCAGCATTTGTTTTTGTTGCATCTTCAAATTTTGAGTGTACCTATCTTCAATTTCTCGTCGAAATTCAGCCTTTGTTGATTTCAAAAAAAAGTGGCATTTTAAGATCCCTTTTTGGTCCCCCATCTTTGTGCACTTACCTTATACTATAGTTGATTCACTTACCACCCCCCCACTTCCCCCCCACCCCCCACCCCCCACCCCCCCCCCCCCCCCCCCCCCCCCCCCCCCCCCCCTCGCCCCTTCTTAGCATTTGTAAGTGTTCAACAAACTGTTTTATTCTTCTTTTCACTTTCTTGTTGCTTCTGGGGCTTAGGATTGTTGTTTCCCTTGTAACTAGTTAGTATTATGGCCAGAGATTTGATGTTATAAAAATAGGTTCTCTTTTCTTTTAACTAGTTGTTGTTTGGCTACTGCTTGCTTGTTCCCTATCCTCTATTAACGCTTTGTAAGTGGACTTAAGATCCCAACAAAATCTATTTGTAAAGAGTTTTGGATCTCTTTAGAACATATTTTTTTTACTAATAAAAAATGTTTATATATTCTTCTAATATAAGGTGATAAAACTTTACATAAATAATATGTCCTAATAAGAATATCTCATTTAAAATAATTTTAAACTAATAACTATTAGATTATTGATTATTTATGAATGGTAGTTTGAATAATGGTGATTAATAAACCTTCAAGCATTTCACCACACTTTTTTCCCATATTTAATGTGATTCTCCTTCATTTAAGAAAGGGTAAAAGTTTAAATATGTATAATAAAAAATGTCACTAAACACATGAGGTATTATTGATCATATAAATGTACATAAAGGTGTGTCTTTAGATTTGATCTATTTTTTAAAAGAATTATATTTTTACATGTTAATATTAATAATACTTCATAAGTTTTTTTTGTTAACATGAAAAGGTTTTCTCATATATATCTTGTGTATGTGTAAAATATATTTCTCCTTATAATCTCTTTCAACATTCTAGTAAACCAAATTCAACCTTTTACTTAAACATATTATATTTGGATAACCATTGTACCTACATGATATAATGACATGTATAAATAGACGTAAAATTGTTAGAGTTTGTACCATAAACCAACTACAAGAACTATTAATCATCTAACTATGATGCACTCATGAATGAAGATAAGAACGAAGATTATCTTCATTCAACTATATTCACCTAAACTACACTCATGACATCATCTGCATCTACTTATGAATACATGACATTTGTATATACGAAATTAATCCAAAGTCCAGCCCTTGTGGGGACCGAGCAGTAGATTAGGTTAGAAAATGCCTATTGGCAACGATTGGTAAGAGTTTCTTTCCTTGTACAATCTCCTCATTCAGTACCTCTCTTACGACAAGTTGACGTACGCTACACGGAGGTTGACATATTAAAGTCGTGCAAAAATTTCTTGTTAGACCTATAAATCAAAACAAGTTTCTTGTTAAACCCATAAAATAAAGGAAGTTTCTTTGTTAAACCCATAAATCAAACACAATATTTGGAAAATAGATAATTAAGAACTCTGGTTTTCATTTGTATTTTCAAAGTAACGATCTAACTCATCCGTTTTATTCAATCGAAAAAAATTAACAGAAACCAGAGTCGTGCAATTACAGAAAAAAACCAGAAGCATGAAATTGGGGTCACTGTGGGGGACAGAATGTCAGGGTGTAATTAGTGCTAGAGAAGCACCAGACTTGCTCTTGGAAAGGAAAAACATTAGGGCAAGTTTTCTTGAAAGCGGATTCAAAAGCAGGAGGACTGCAAGTCCTCATATATGCATTGCACTCGCCTTTACACCCGATCACCTCATTTTTCCACATCATCTGCAAATTTTTGGGACAAATGGCACCAACATATGCACCGCATGCCTGCGATCCACACTGCTTTAAAACCGGACTAACAGAGATCGGAAGATTATAACCCGACTGCAAATCAACAGAACAAGACCCATTCATAAACACGGCCTGTGTAATTGGTGTTGAGATCTTTTGTTGTGCTGAAGCTTTCTCACACCGTAGATTTCCTCCGCAGTCGCCGGACCGGCAAAACCCCAACTCTGATCGATTGAATGAACATCCGTACCTTCCCCAAATGCTTCCCTGCCATGACATAGCAAAAACAATGGAATATGACTCGCCGGATTTTAACAGTGGCCGGAATCCGGCGGGTATGTCGTATTCATGTGTGTTCCATGATGATATCCCTGGCCACACCGGGAACGAGCAGTTGTTCTGCAGCTTTATGCTCTTGTGGGATAAATCTGTTTCCATTCACACCATACAACAAACAATAGATTAGAGAAATTCTCATAGATTAAATTTATTAGTTTCATAGTTGGGTTGTTATTTAGGTTTTTGAATTCTATTGGGTGTTTCTTCATCAACATTTTGGATCGCAGTTTTTTTATCTATCGTTCAAAAAAATGTAATCCGAGATATTGATAAGAAAACACACAATCAAATTCAAAAATACCAACAAAATTTTCATAGAAATAAAACAATAAAAATCATTGACATTTAGAACCTTAATTCACATGCTTCAATTGTTTCTGAATTCTATTGTTATTTCTTCATCAACATTTTAGATCACTCTCTTATCTACTATCACTTTCTATTTCTAAATAGATCAAGAAAAAATGTAATCTAAAAGATTGGTAGACAATCGAATTCAGAAACACCAACAAAAATTTGATAAATATAGAAGGAGAAAAAACATTAACATTTAGAACCCTAATTCTCATGCTTCAATTGTTTTGATTTACCTGCAGCGCAGAGAGATACCATGCTAAGGGAGACGCAGAGACACAGCCATAGACCAAATCTCAATGGGCTCTCCATTTTTTTCAATCTAGATGAAGTGTTTGAACTACGATGTAAAGAAAGTATGATCCCTTGGGAATATATAGGTGTTCTACCCCACCGTTATGTAAACCTAAGGGAGAGAAGTACGACCCAATAATCCGATTCTACCGCCGTGAAATTTGTGTCTGGGTATCCGACTTTCTAAATTTCCAAGAAATTGACAAACCTTAATCTGACTTCTGAGAAATAAGAGACTTTGTGTTTATAACATTAGTGAGGTAGGCGCCGAAGAAGAGGATTACAAAACTAGTTTTTGGTTCTAAGGTGCTTTGAATTCATGCTCAGTGGGGATGAAATATAATCGCATTAATCATCATTGGGGTGCCTAATTCTTAGAATTTTGCTCCATTCCATGTAGGTTCTCCACCATTAATAATCTGGAGATCAGTTTTATCCCTTTGAAATCTTTTTAAACATGGATCAACTGTTGGGGGATTTGTTTAATGTTGTGACAGGGATTTGGTGTAAATGCATAATGGATTGTTCTACATGTGGGAATTAGGGGTCCCGTCAATCTTATCTAGTCAAGCGAAGAAGTCGTTGATGATAAAGGCATGATGGTTTTACGACATCAGCACACAAGAAGATCAGTTTCTTAATTGCCTCACAAGTGTACACACGAGCCGCCTCAAAAATGAATGATGTATCTGTGAAACCCTTCACCTAATTTTCTAGGCAGCCGACCCATCACATGTTGCACATTTAAGGTTAAACTATAAACTATTGTTGTCAATGAACAGTTTGCCGTCTTTATTAGTAATTAATCTTTGTCAGAGCCTTACATTTTGTTTTTTAAGTTAAATATTGTAAGACTAAAGCTTTCATTTTAAATGTGGAAGTGGTGAACGTACTTATATTAAATTTATTATTTAAGTAGCATGTATTTAGAGAGATATCTTTTAATAGGTGTCTTAGATAGAATACAGGTATCATTGTTATGTGTTTATCTATTTTTAATAGTTTTAATATACAATTTATTTTAATAGTTCAATATTTAATTTTAATTTGAAAGTGGCAGAGCTATTGTAAATATATTAAATATAATTTATTTTATTTTATTGGAGATTTATTTAAATTTATTTTTATTTTTAAGAATTATTAAATTTTTGCAATATATATATATAATTCACAAATTTATACTTATTTACTTAAAATTTGTTTTATTTAGTTAAGAGTTATTTTATAAGATGAATTTTTAATGACTAGACAATGTTAATGAAAATTATTAAATATCCATGTAATAAAAATAAAAATATAATATAATTTAAAGTTCACATAGAAAAGTTTAAGAATTCTATAGTGTGAATATTATTTTAATGGAGTTAAAATAAATAAAAAATAACAATTATGCACTTTAGTAAATAAAATAGTAAATAATGCTCTTAAACTAATTATATCATTAGTATGAAATAAATTATTTATTTATTTTTTATTAAAAAAATAAAATATGTATTTATTCAAATATCTAAAAATTAAACCTCTTAAAGATAAATTGTATCTTAAATTCAATGGGGCTTCAAGATGTTACAGGAGTGGTTAATATGTGGACATGTTGTGAATTACTTCAACTATATGTGTCACTCCCACCCACACATGGATAGTTGAGTTACACACCCTATTTTGGCTTGTTGTGGGTTATGCGGTGACCTTCTTTTGGCTTTATGTGCCACCTGTTATAATCTTTTTTTGGCTTTCATGTAAGGAGGTTATGCCACGTATTTTGGTATCTACCAAGAAGGTAAAACCTCCCACTTTGTATGGGGAGTGGGAGTTAATGCACCTCTTGGATATATATGCTATTATTTTTTTATATAATAAGCACTATACTCTCACCTTCACTAGTTCAGTGATAGTTCGGTGCGAGACTTCTCAAAATTCTCTTCTTTGTCTCTATTTTTCTCTCATATTAGATTTTTTCTTCATTCAGCTATTTTGATACTGGATCGGTTCTTCTTCTTGTAGAATTGAACATGGTGTTAGAGTTGTGTTGTCTAGTATAGCTCATTATTTTTTTGAATTATTTGAGAGATTTGAGACTACTAGATAGCTAGTATTTTCTTTACCAATATGCTCTTCTCTTGCATTCTTGGGTGATCCGGAGAATCAAAATAGTTTAAAGGAAAATAAACTTCTAGTTAAATTTGTTTTTATATATATGTGTTCTTGTGAGATTTGGGTGATTGCAGATTTTTTGTAATATTGGAAGCTTCTTTAGCATTTCTAGAGGGTCTAGAAGGCTTGAAAAAGTCATAAGTGACTTTTATTTCACCAAAATCGGAGTTTGGAGGACAAAAAAAAACCAGAGTGATTTTTCTTATTGGAGTTGCTTTCATTTTGGTTTTAGAATTTTAGCTTCCTCTCATATGCAGGAAAAATGATTTTTGGGTTTGCTTCCTAACATTGAAAAAATTATAATTTTTTTCTCTTGTTTCTATAAAGGTATTTTTTTTTCTAAAAATGAATTTGAATAGGGTGTGACCATTTTTCTAGCTGGAAAATTCAGGAACCCTTCTTAAAAGTTGCATAACACTTTTGCCTCAAGTGTTGGATTTTTTCAAATGAGTACTTGACAAAAATCTAGAAATGATAAATTTCCATTCATGTAGGTCTCATTGAAAAATTCTGCCTTTTTCCATTAGATATTTCAAGTTGAATTAGCTACATTTTTTTTCCTTCTCAAGGTCATACCTTTCACCTCACAATTCTATTTTTTTTATGAATAGTTGTTGAAAACGTATTGAGAAGCATTGAGCAAGAATAAGGCTAATATTTTTATATTTTGCATCAGATTTATTTATATCAAAAATTTCTATTTTTGGTCATTAGAGCCTTAGAAAGCATTAAAAAATGATAAAAGGCCTTGTAAATAAACTAATTATAAAGTGTTGACCTTATAATATTTCGAGCGGTAGTTATTTCTAAGACTATGGATAGGGAGGGTGTCTTGTGTGTCTTCTTTCTTTCACTTTTTCTAATTATTTGCAATCATAGATGCATCTACAGTTCCTCTTTTAACACCATTTAATTATTTAGAATGAAAAACTAAGATGATATTATATCTAGAAAGACATGGACATCATCGTGTTACAATGGGAATTGAAACTGAACCTCAAGATGCTACAAAAAAATAAAATGGTTTAACAAATATGATGAATCCTTTGGTACTCTATGTATATTAGTTTCTCCTAATGTTCCTTTTCACTTTAAATATGTCACTACACCAAATGGAGTGTGGACCTCTTTGGAAAATATCTTTGATAAGGAGGAAGATCCAAGAGGTCATTAGTTGGAGAATGAACACATAGGGTTGAATCCAACCAATTTTGACACTATACAAGAAATTCACAAAACTCAAGTCTGTAAGATTATAGTTGGAATAGTGTGGAACCAAGAAAGATGATAAGAAACTAATCTTGAGTATTCTTTCTAAGCTATTTCCTAACTATTTAGTGTTTGTTTCTACATTCTATGCCACAAAATGTGCCCGAGGTACCACATTCAAAATCACCTTTCTATATGAATTTGTTACAAAACTCACTAGGGAGCAGGACACATTGGTTCAAATGGGTATAATAAAACCCTCTAAGTCACATGCCTTAGCTATAAATCAAGACAAAAAAGAACAAAAAGGGTTTATTAAAAAGGATAAAAAACAAAAGAACCAAGGAGATAAGAACAAAGATTAAAAATACGGTACTTCAAAAGAAGATAATTAGACCTTTTCATCAAAAAGTGAACAACCTAAGAAGGAGAAGGTCAAATGTTTTTACTGTAAGAGACCTAGCCATGATGAACATAAGTGTTTAATAAAACAAATTGATCACCTTTCACATCTTCTAAAAAAGAATAATATCAAGGTGATTAATTTAGTCAAACAAAGCTCATCATGTAAGGATCTTCAAAGGACATAGCTAAGAGTAAGGATAAAGGAAAGAGTAAGGCCCTAGTTATTGTTTTTTCTCCACAACAAAAGTCTTGGATCACTAACTTGGGTGCTTCACACCACATGGCTTCTTCAAAAGATGATTTCACCTCTTTAAAGTTGTGTTTTATGTGTTCCATACTAATGGGTGATGACACTCCTATTTTAGTGCATGCAAGAGGGTATGTTGATGTGGGTAATGTTAGAAACAATACAACAAAATTAGGGGGGGCTAAATCAGTTTTCTCAAAAACTCTACTCAACCCAAACATAATTTATGGTCTAATAATTATCAATGAAAGCATAAATCAACACCACATCAATAACACACATAACACCAAGATTTTTGAAATAGAAAACCTAGTCAAAGGAAAAACCATGGTGGGAACTTGCCCACAATATGATTACCTATTAGAAGTATATGAATTATTACAACGGGGAATGCACATGCATTCAGGAACACTACCAAGAGCTCACTACTCCAAACACATAACAAGAAGGGCTACAACCCTTGTGAAGACTCGCTGTCTTACAAAAAAAATTGGATTACATTTGAAAGATCATGAACTAATAGAATAGAATCTCCTTATTCATGGTTATAGTTTTGGTTAAGCACATAACACATTTACTGCTCCTTCACACTTCTTTTCACTACTTCACTACTTTCGAAAGATCAAAACATTATTCACACACACAGATACCTGTCTAACATAAGTATTACATTTATTTATACATATCATTAACCTATCTTTTAAGGTCAGCTCAACACACATCACAATTTACAAAGCTATAACCATACATGCTACAACACTAAATGCAGACCAAAACAATGTCAGCTAAGACATATTATGAACCTAAATCATCACCTTGAATAAGAAACACATCCAATAATTATGCCTCGAACATCCGCAACATGCTACAATCACCATGTCAGGCAAGAACGTGAAGGACACCACTAGATCAAATAAAATCATCAATTACGTGCACACCGATCATTGCGGACCATCAACACGGATAGGACACAATCTAGAAACATTCACAATTATCATGAATTACTACAAAAAGAACTGCAAAATCACCACTTACTAGAATCTCCATCATCATTATATCGAACCTCAAGAACACTAACTGAATTGTTTGTCAAATATAAAGATACACTTGCGAACCTCCAAATCACAACCATCTGAATTGAGGACACACTAGAAAATCCCATATACTTTGCCAAATCCGCAAAACAAGATATTGCAATATGGAGAAATGCGAAGGAAAATCTAGAACATTGATCAACACTAATCAACTAAAAACCCAACCGCAATACCGGATCTCATAACTCTATCAAATCACCATGCAAATCTTTGAAACTATAGCTAAATCAACTAAACATACTTATCTCAAAAGAATTTAATCTACAACAACTTATCTACAACACATTGGCCAAACCGACTCATTTAATCTGACTGCAACATTGGAACATACAAAGGAATATGTTTACACCAATGACAACAACACATTCCAGTAAACTTCTCAACAATATCCAACAATCTCCCCCTTTGGCATTGATGGCAACATATGAATATGAAAAACAATCAGTGCAACGAAAGAAAATAATCATCTCCCCCTAAGATCATGCACACAACTCAATGCATGTTTTTCACACAACTCTCTCTCCCCCTTTTATGTCAATTCTAAAGGCACATATTGCACAAATCTCCTCCTTTGGCCAAACTCTCTCTCCACAACTAAACATCAAAACTAACAAATATGAATACCACACTGACTACTACCCCTAAGTAGTAGCCACCCTACATAAATCTAGATCACAAGATATCTCTATGAAATTCACTGGACTGATGCAACTTAGTGCATCTTAGTTCTTATCACAAGGGGAAATCACCCCTAGCTTCTCTTTGAGATACTCAAAAGTATCTTTAGGCAAAGGCTTCATGAAGATATCTATAATTTGTTCCTTTGTTTATACATACTCCAATCTGACTTCCTTCTCATTTACCTTTTCTCTCTAGAAATGAAAATTGGTTGATATATGCTTGGTCTTTGAATGCAACACCAGATTCTTAGAAATATTAATAGCACTTGAATTATCATAGTATATAGTAGTAGGCTCATCATAAATAACTTTTATATCCTTCAACATCTACTTCATCCATACCACCTGAGTACAATTTCTAGTAGCAGCAATGTATTAAGCTTCTGCAGTAGATAAAGAAATAGCATTCTACTTCTTACTCATCTAAGAAACCAATCTCTTTCCCAAAAAAATGTGCCACCACTAGTACTCTTTTTGTCATCGGCATCACCTACCCAATCAGTGTCAATAAAAGCACTCAAAGTAAAATCATCATCTTTAGGATACCACAAACCAAAATAAATTGTCCCTTTCAAATTTCTGAAAAATTCTCTTCACAACTACAACATGAGATTCCCTAGGATCAACTTGAAATCTAGCAACAAGACAAACAATATTCATAATATCCCATCTAGTCTGAGTAAAATACAACAATCCACCAATCATAGATCTATATCTAGTCTAATTTTCTTTCGGGGAATCATCATCCTATGTCAACTTACATCTGGTCACCATAGGAGTACCAACTGGCTTTGAATCATCTAAACCAAACTTCTTCAACAGTTCCTTCACATACAAGGACTGAGATATAAAAATACCTTTATCCAACTTAGTAATTTGCAATCACAAAAATAATTTCATCTCACCAATCATAGACATTTCAAACTCATTTTGCATTTCATTAGCAAACTTCTTGCACAAACTATCATCTCCACATACAAACAATGTCATCAACAAATACTTCAACAATTAAAATATTATTATGATCAATCTTGAGATACAAAATACTATCAATAGTACCTTTATTGAATTCAAGCTTCATCAAATACCTATCCAATCTAGCATAGTAAGTTCATGGGGCTTGCTTGAGTCTATATGATTCTTTCTTCAATCTGTAAACCATATCTCTTTGATCTGTCAACTAAAATCCATCCATTTTCTCTATATAAACTTCCTCTTCTAACTAGCCATTAAGAAAGGCTGACTTGACATCCATTAGATAAACTTTGAAATCTTTGTAGGTAGCATAAGCAAGAAATAATCTAACAACTTCTATTCTTTGCATCAGAGAAAAATTCTCCTCAAAATCAATTCCTTCCATCTGAGAATATCTCTAGCAAATAAGACTTTCTTTGTTCCTAACAACTTCACCTTGTTCATCCAATTTATTTTCAAAGACCCATTTTGTTCCCATTACATTTTTATCCTTAGGTCTGGTAACAAGAATCCATGTATTATTATTTTCAATCTAGTTCAATTCTTCTTCCATTGCTTTAACCCATTTTTCATCTTTACATGCTTCACTAACATCCATAGGTTCAATTTTATATATAAAGCAATAATCTTTATCAATTTTTCTCCTAGTCATCACACCTCTATTCTTATCTCCTATAATCCAATTTTCTAAATGATTCAACCTTGCATACTAGGGAGTATTTGAATTTTCTTGATTTTAGACTCTTGAGTTCTTCCTTCTGCACTAGCACTTGTACCTTCTTCATTCTCAGGCTTTTCTAGAACATTCTGAATTTGAATCTAGCTTTGCACTTGCTTTCGTTTATCTGAACTAACATCTTTTTCATCTAAATCATATCTGCAAGATTTGATCTGTCTCACATTGCTTTCATCAACCTTCACATTACCACTCTCAACTATCTTCCTCAATCTCTTTTTTATAACACCGGTAGGCCTTTCTCTTAGTAGAATAACCAAGAAAGATTCATTCATCACATCTAGCTTCAAACTTCCCTAAATATTCATCTCTTTTGATATAGCATTTACTCCCAATTTTTTTGAAATATCTAACTATAGGAACATGACCAGACCATAACTCAAAATAAGTCTTACCGGTATCACCTTTGATATGTGCCTAGTTAAAAGTGTATACAACAGTACTCATAGCTTCTCTCCAATAGATATGTGAAATGTTTCATTTAATCATCATGGTTCTGGTAGCTTCTTGAATTGTACCATTCTTCCTTTCCACAACATCATTCTGCTGAGGGATCCATGGAGTAGATAATTGTCTCTTCACCCCATGCTCTTCACAAAAAGAATTGAACTTTTCAGAAGTGAACTCACCACCTCTGGAAAATCTCAAACACTTCATCTTTAATCATATATGTGTCTCAACCACAACTTTGAAAATCTTGAACTTCTCCAATGCTTCAGACTTCTCCCTTAAGAATGTAAGCCACATCGTCTTTGAATAGTCATCAATCAACAACATGAAATGCATGTCACCCTACAAGCTTCTCACTCTAGAAGGACCACATAAATTAGTATGTATAAGATCCAATAATCCATTAGCACTATAATATTTTCTTTTAAAAATAACTCTTTTCTACATCCCTAATTGATATTCCTTACATATTGGATTAGTAGGCTTTACCAACTTAGGAAGATCTCTCATTGCTTGAGTGGAACTTATCTTAACCATGCAATCAAAATTCACATGACACATCCTTCTATGCAATAACCAACTTTCATCAATCTGAGAAATCAAATAACTTTTACAACCAACATTCAAGTGAAAGATATTACTTTTAGTTTTTATACCATCAAGAGAAATGGAACCTCTACCATAGATTATACTAGCTTTGTCATCACCAAATCTTACTACACCACCATCATACTTTTCCATACTCACAAACTTACTCTTATCACCCGTCAGATGATGAGAGTAGCCACTATCAATAACCCATTCATCTTTATCTTCACCTTTATCAGACAAAGCTTTCTCCACATTAATGTAGCTAGTAGAATCAATAGGCACTGGATCATCTTCCTTGATAGCAATAAACACCCATTCATCTCCCAAATTTTCCTTATCAAATTCATCATCTATCACACCTTCATCAATAGCATAATAACATTTCTTTTGACATTTAGGCTTGTATGGTTTGGACTTAGGAACTCTCTTTGGACGCCTTGAAGAAAAATGTCTTATCTTGTTACATGAAAACAATTTAAGAGGCAACTTCCATTCATACTTAGCAGCTCCTTTAGGCAATCTTTTTCCAATCATGGCTCCAATATCCTCAAGCTCTATCTCTTATTCTTTAAGTTCTCTCATCTCCTTCTCATATCTGCACACCCTTATATAACTTTCTCTTGGATCATATTTTTGTTTCCCAAAAATAGTAGCTTTGAATGCAGATTCTAATTTAGGAAGAGATTCACCAAATTCTATCAACTCAAAGGCAACAAGCTTTCCAATCAGCATGTCTCTAGTCACATTTGTCATGGTCCAGATCTCCTCAATAGCAACACATTTGTCATGGTCCGGATCCCCTCAATAGTAGCAACTTTGTGCTTATAAGGAGGCAATTATCTCAGCACTTTAGATAAATCTCCGATTCTTCCAACAATCCACTGATACATCTGATATTCAACACAAGCTCATTCACTTTTTGCAGAAAAGAAGTAATATCTCATCTTTAACCATATTCAACATCGCATAGTTTCCCTTTAGGCTTTACAACTTAGCGACTTTCACATGGTTGTCACCTTCATACAAAGTTTCTATCTTCTTCCAAATCTCATGAGAAGTCTGTAAATCCATCACATTAGTCATTTCAGAATCAGTCAAGGCACTCAACAATGCATCCTTAGATCTAATATTGATTTCAGCTTCCTTTATCGCATCCAAAGTTGTAGGAGCATTCAATGAAACATTATACACATTTTTAGTAATCTTCTAGTAATCTTCACCGATGCATCCTAAGTGACACTCCATGCAGTTTTTCCAAAGAGTGTAGTTCATTCCATCAAATCTCAAACTATCCTTTTTGTAAGAATAGGTTGCCATCCTAGATCACCTCAAGCGGTCAAGCTTCTTTCAGAGGATCTAGCTCTGATACCAATTATTGGCAACAAGGCAACAAAATGAGATAGGGGGTAAATCAATTTGCTAAAAAACTCTACATAACTCAAACATAATTTCAAATTTGATAATTATCAATGAAAGCATAAATCAATACCACATCAACAACACACATAACACCAAGATTTTTGATGTGGAAAACCTGGTCAAGGGTAAAACCACGATGGGAATGTACCCACAATATGATGATACCCTGTTAGAAGTATATGAATTATTACAATGGGAAATGCACATGCATTCAGACACACTACCTCGATCTCACTGCTCATTACACATAACAAGAAGGGCTACAACCCTTGGGAAGACTCACTATCTTACCAAAACATTTGCATTACATCCGAAAGATCATGAACTGATAGAATAATATCTCCTCATGCTTGGTTGCAGTTCCCGTTAAGCACATAACACATATATTGCTCCTTCACACTTCTTCACCCTACTTCACTACTTTTGAAAGATCAAAACATTATTTGCACACATAGATACCTCTCTCACATGAGCATTACATTTATTTATACATATCATCAACCTATCTTTCAAGGTCGGCTCAACACACATCATAATTTACAAAGCTATAATCATACACACTATAACATTACATGAGGACAAAAACAATATTGGCTAAGACATAGTATGGAACTAAATCACCACCTAAAATAAGAAACATCTCCAATAATTATGCCTCAAACATTCACAACATGCTACAATCACCATGTCGGCTAAGAACATGAAGAACACCATTAGATCAAATAAAATCATCAATAACATGCACAACAATCAATATGAACCATCAACATGGATATAACATAATCTAGAAACATCCACAAGCATCATGAATTACCACAGTAACAACTGCAACATCATCACTTACTAGAATCTCCATCATAATTATACCAAACCTCAGGAACAGTAACTGAACTGTCTGTCAAACTAAAAGATTCACTTGCAGACCCACAAATTATGAACTATCTGAATTGAGGACACACTAGAATGTCCCAAACACTTGAACAAATCTGCAAACCAAGATACTGCAACCCAGACCAATGTGGAGAAAAATCTAGAAAACTGATCAACACTAAACAACTGAAAAACCAACCACAATATTTGATCTGATAACTTGATCAAATCACCATGTGAACATCTGAAACTATAGCCGAATCAACTAGAGATAATTATCTCTGTTGGGAAAATGGTGTCTCAACCTTGTATTTACATAAGGTTACTATTTATAGTAAGTTTTCATTTGGGCATGAAATGGTGTGAAATTCTCCTCGAATCTTTTGGTTGGCTAGATAAGAATTCCAATAAAGTTACGTTGCAAGATCACATCTAGTTTTGAAGACATTAAATTGTTCATTTTGGAGGGGTCCAATGAAAGGTTTAAATTTGATTTTGAGGACATTAGAGGCCTCAAAATGCCTTGAAAAGTGGGCTTAAATGGTTTATCTTTTTACGAGGTAATAAATAACTTTGGAATCTTTTCGATACGTCAAACAGTTTGTCAATCGGACACACAATTCACAATTTATGGCCTCTAGAAGTTTCTACTCTTGAAATAAAAAATAAAAAATACTTCGAACACATAAATGAGTTGTAAAAGGGAGGGACACATGTTGATGTGTGTTCTAACACATCATAGGCATCTAGAAAGGAGATAAGGTCGGCTACACCTTATTGGGTGGTTTTATCCCATGGTTTCGTAATACCGTTTGACGATTTCTTGTATTATATCTCCTTTAAATGAGGTGTGTGGGATAGAGGTTGTGTGTAAGAGTCTTATGGCTATTGAGTTACCTTTGAATCTCTGATTAGTGGTACTCCTGCAAAGAGCATGCTCTACAAGTATATTTAATCTATTTTTTATTTCTAAATAATATATTGTGTGGCTTTTGGAGTGTGGGGTTTTTCTCCTGAAAGGGTTTTCCCCACATAAATCACTATGTTATGGTTTGAATGTTATTATATCTATTTTTGTTTTCTATAACTGTTATGGCAATCTATAAAAGTATTTTCATTACCCTCCTCTCAAGATTAGTGTATGAATTTGTTTTGCTACTTAAGTTCCTTACAAGTGGTATAAGAGCTTGATCACCTTTGGTTTCAATTGTGGGTTGTTGGGTTTTTTAAAGTAATCTAGATTTGAGTGGGAGCTTGTGCAAAAAACACTTTTTGATCTTGTTGCAGGAATTTTCAGATGGCAAATTTGCCAGGCAAAATAGAGGTGAATAAATGTAATGGAATGAATTTTGAGATGTGGAAGATGAAGATGGAAGATCTACTAATAGATCGACATCTGTGGGATTTTGTTGATGTGAATGTCCAAAGGCACCCATATCCTACTGCGTTGACTTAGTATGATATTATGGACCAAAAAATCCAAGGGTCTAATCAAACTATGTCTGGCAGACTCTATTCTAATCAATGTCCACAAAGAAAACACTACAAAGAAGCTATGGACTAAGCTTGGTGAAGTGTATCAAGAAGAGTCTTTATTATATCATATTTTCTTGAGGAAGAAATTGTATTCCTTGAAGATGGAAGAGGGTGGATGAATTACAGACCACCTAAAAATATTCAATATGTTGGTCGATCAATTAGTATCTATCGATGTTAATATGAATGAAGAGGAGAAATGCTAGATCTTACTTGCTTTTTGCATGATTCATGGCATTCTCTTGTTATGGCTATCAGTAGTACTTCTATTTTTTGAAGTCTGAAGATGTGGTGGGTGCCCTACTTGGTGAAGAAATGCGAAGGAAGTTATCCCTTAGTTCAAAAGAAGCCCTAACTATTCGTGGAAGACCTAAAGAGAAAGCAAAGAAGAATGAGAAATGTGATGAGTCCAAATTGAGAGGGAGATTGAAATCTCTTGGAAAGTCCATTTGAAGTCATTTGTTGGAATTGTGGTAAAAAAGGTCATATCTGTAAGCACTACAAAGAAGAAAAGAAGAAGAAAAAGAAGATGAAAATGAAGAAGAAAAAGAAGAAGATTGATTCTGATTCTGAGTCAAAGAAGGAAGATGGTGATGCATTTATTGCAGCTTTGGAAACTCATGTAGGTAATGATGCATGGTTAATTGACCTAGGTGAATCTTTTCATATGACTGCCAATAGAGATTGGTTTTCTGAATATGAAGAATTTAACGGAGGTAAGGTGTACTTGGGTTATGATTCACATTTAGACATTGTTGGTCGAGGTAGAGTTAGAATCAGGTTTTCTAATGGTATAATAAAAAGGATTAATGGTTTGTTGCATATCCCTGGATTGAAATGAGATATGTTATCTGTGAGAAAACTGATAGATACAGGTGTGTAGGTAGTCTTTTCTGAAATAGGATGTAAGATGATTAAGGGTGCTATGGTAATTGCTAGAGGTTCTAGGTTCAAAACTTTGTATAAGCTAGATGAATACACTATTGAGTGTAATAGCGCTTCTATAAAATGTAAATCTATAGAAGATTTGAGGTTTTCACCTTCAACAGATGGAAATGGCTTTTGGGTATGTAAGGGTGATCTTTCTTCTTAAGCAAATTTACTTGCAGAGATGACTGTGTTATGGCACCAAAGGCTTGGCCACATTGGAGAAAAGGGTCTAAGGACCTAGAAAAATAAAAACCTTGTTGAAGGTTTAAATGATTGTAATCTTGACTTTGATTTCTATGAGAATTGCATTTATGGAAAACAAAATAGTGTTTAGTTTGACTTGAGTTCTCATTAAACCTGTGGTGTTTTGGATATTATTCATTCTGATGTGTTTGGTCATGTATATGTTCCTTTGATTGAAAAATCCACATATTATATTTCATTTATTGATGATTTAAGTAGGACATGGGTATATTTTCTAAAGAGTAAATTTAAAGCTTTCAGTCAATTTAAAGAATTTAAAGAAATGGTTGAGTTGTAGACTGGAAAGAAAATTAAATGTTTGAGGACTGATAATGGTGGTGAATTTTTCTCTAATGATTTTGATAGATTCTGTAAAGACTGTGGCATTAACAGAAATAAGACAACTTAGTATTTCCACAATAAAATTGAGTTGCAAAAAGAATGAACAGGACACTTATGGAGAAGGCTAGGAGTATGTTGAGTGGTCCTGGTCTAGAACAAAAGTTTTGGGCTGAAACTATTGCCACAACTTGCTACTTGATTAATAGGTCTCCTACATCAGCCCTTATTGATAAAACACCTATGGAAGCATGGTCGGGTTACAAGCCTTCATTGAGACATCTTAGAGTTTTTGGTTGTGAGTCATATGCACATGTGCCAAAGGAGAAGCAGAAAAAGTTACAGAACAAGGATGTGAAATGCATCTTCATCGGGTATAGTTATGGTGTGAAAGGATACAATCTTTGGGACCATGTTGCACAAAAAAGTAATTCATAGTAGAAGTGTTATTTTTAGAGAAATTAAGTCTCCTTTTGTTACATTACAGCTAGAATAGACTAAAAAGGAAGATGATATTCAATTTCCTTCTACACCTGAAAGAGTTGAATCAAGACCCCTAGATAGGCAAGAAGTTGAGGAGAGCTCGTCTAGCTATGAATCTTCAAAAGAGGAGGAAGAACCTGCAACTCATCTTGTTCGAAGGTCTACAAGCACATACAACCACCTAAAAGGTATTCACCTGATGATTGGAGATGTATTTTTTCTTTGAATACTAATTTGGATGAACTGAAATTTGTAGAAGAGGAATTAAGTATGAATGATGCAGAATCTTGGAAGATTACTATGGAATAAGAAATGGCAGCTTTAAAAATGAATGCCACATGGGATCTTGTACCATTTCCTAAAGGACGAAAACCTATTGGTTGTAAATGGTTGTTCAAGAAAAAGATTGGTTTATATGGGAGCATTGAGAAGTATAAAAAGAGGTTGGTTGCAAAAGGATACTCTCAGATTGAGGGGGTTGATTATGGTGAAATATTTTATCCAGTTGCAAAAATGACATCCATTAGATTTTTTCTTTCTATTGTTGTGTAAAGCGGAAAATCGATCGAACCCTAGTTGCTCTCCCCTCTTCCAACTCCAAGGAGAGAGAAGGGAGGTTGCTAGGGTTGATGGTTTTCACTTGGGAGACTTTACATTCAAAAGAGGGGTTGAAACCCACAAGATCCAATCCCACACAAGGCAAGATTGGATGCTAAATGAGTTTCAAGGGTTAAGACAGCAAGGCTACCCTCTTTTGTAAAGAATGTTGATAAGAGAATTAAGCTAGGAATGCATAGAAAGTGAGAAAGATTCACTTATAAACTGAGATAGGGATATAGGATGAAGCTGCGGACCTGGAATTAGTAGTAAAATGTCGATACGGTGCTGTCCTGCAAATTTGAGCGAAAGTTGACGGGACGATGACGCCCGACGTGCACACGGTCCTCCGAAAAATCCGCGAAATGAAGGGGGATCTGTTCGTCTCTGCACAAGGATTCCAGATCTTCAATTTCAGCCGCGTACCTGCAACCTACACACAGAAAAGTGAAGACGATTGGGGGGTTAGGGATTAGGGGTTTGCCCTTAGGTCAAACCCCGGTTTTGGAATTAACCAAGAAATGAGAAATGTTGTAAATGTAAATGTCTGTAATGTAAAACAAGTACTAATACCTTGTTGTAAGGATGTTTGTATCCTTATGTGCGAAGGTATAGATGTTGTTGTTTGTTGTATGTTGTAGTAGTATGTAGTAAGTGATCTCCTCTTCAATGGTTGAATCCTTGTCTTGAATGCAACACTTAGCCTTGAATGGAGACTTAGAAGGAATGCTTGAATGCTTGAATGCTTGAATGTTTGAGTATCGTTTCCACGTCTTGTACACATATCTCCCTCCTCCTTTCATCTACCAAAATGGGAGAGGAAAATGTAGTTTATATACTTGTCAATTAGGGTTGATAGACTGATTTTCCCGACCTTAGGCCGACCAGGAAATGATAATTTTCCAATTTGCAAACAAAAAGACCCGAAGTCCCATAGGAGACCGCGCCCAAAATAGGGCCAGGGACCAGGGCGCTGGGCGCCTTGGTCCTGAAGGACCAGGGCACTGGGCGCTCTGGTCCCACCTCCCGGGACAGCAGGGTGCGAAGGAGGTTCAGGCCAGGGTGCAAGAAAATGCAGTTTTTGGTGTCGTGGACAAGTTTCGGGGTCTCCATTTAGGTTCCGTGTTGCGTTGCCATCATGAAGACCGAAATGCAGTCGAAATTGCAAGTGTCGCAATTTTAGGACGCTACACTTAGCCCCCACTTTAGTGGGAGTATGTATGCTCATACTTCCGGTAAAGTACAAGGAAACAACATTGAAAGACTTTCACCACGTCAAGGAGGCAAGACACACCAAGCCCCCCAGTGGACTAAGGATCTTACGACTTCGATTGACAGAGTAAAAGGGAAGATCATGAGGGAAAACCATGACTGTCAGTAGTAAGATTCCCTCACTATGAGTCATGCAAGAGAAAATACCAAAATTTTTCAAGGCAAAGCTAAGTTCGCCAAGAAATTTTCAAGGGATAGACGTGGTGTATGCCCCCCTACGTTAAAGCGATCGCACACGCCTCAACGGGGGTGATTGTTTTAATGAAGTGATACACATAAGAAATGAGAAAGGAAAGGAGCATGTTATCACAAAGATTTAGCCCCCAAGTGTGAGATAAACCCAAGGATAATAGACACAAAACACAAAGCATGAGGTGACTTCACTTTCCTCGGGGTCAGTATGCTGTATGATAGTTCATGTATATATATCATATGTATGTATGCATAATTGTTCTTCATTCCCCAATCAAGGAAGGTCACCTAGAAGAAGGGAACACATGTGTCTTTTGAGTCAACATGAGAGAGACCAAAAGATATCTCAATGCTTTACATTTTCCTCAAGTAGACAACACTAAGGACAACAAATAGAAGAATGAGAATAACATATAGAAGAAGTAACAAAAGAGAGGAGGAGAGAATCTGCTATGCTAATGTAACTAGTCTAGCACGTCATCTACCCCCCGATCTTGCTGATCAATGTTTCGAGAAGGCAGGGAACATGCTAGAGGAGGAACATCCAACACAGCAGATGGAGCTATCACAAGATCCAAACAAGGGCTATGTTCATGTTCCAAGCCACGCTGTTCTTGTCTAGGAGCTAGGATAAGTGCTTTAGAAAATTCGTTAGATAGATGGTTATCAATATCAACAAGTTCATATTCACTATCGGAAGCAAGAGGAGTAACATTTTCATCATGAATAACATTTTCATCTATAGCATCATCAAGATTTATAAAAATAGGGTCTTTAATTCGCACAGGATCAAGACCATCATGCATCTTATGTTTTGGAGATTTTGGAGAAAATGGAATAATGCTTGTTGAAGGTGTTTTTGGAGATTGTAAAGTTTGAGAAGCAGCTGCTTGAGCTCTAAGATGACACTTTCGTCGGCGTTCACATGCAGAACGATTTCGTCTAGTCTTAGTAGGAAGTGGAGAAGATTGAGGAGGAAGAATGTTCTCATCCTTATCACTTGGGTGTTTAGGTTGTGGTCTCTTAGGCTGGATAATAGGAGAAGAAGAAGGTCTCTTCTCTCTATAAAAAGAAGGAGGAGGAACTGCTCCATACAAAGGAGGAATATTTGGTTTAGGAAGAAGACCAAGTCCATCATGACGAGGAGGTATAGGTCTACTTTTAGAAGGTTTATTAGGCATAGACATAGTCACATCCATAGGGATGGGTTGGGAATCTTCTTGAGGAAAGACATTAGTTTTATCTTTCAAAGGAAGAACTTCCTTCTCAAGAACGATAGGAATATCAAGTTTGGGTGTTCTAGGTTCACTTAAAGATAGGATCATATCTGTTTTCCATTTTTGATAAGATTTGAAAAGATGATCACTTCGCGGAGGAAGGGATTGGAATTGTTTAGGCCAAAAGTAATCAATAGGAACACTAGAAGTTCTTTCAGCTGGTTTAAAGAGACTATGATTGACAGTAACAACTTCACCATTATGGGAAAATTTCAAACACTTGTGAATAGGAGAAGCAATAGCTTTCATGGAACATAGCCAAGGATAGCCTAGCTTCACACGAAATTGTTTGGATGAAGGAATAATAGCAAAGCTCACATCAAGGGATTTGTTATGGACTTCAATAGGTAATGTAATAGAACCAATTGCAGGAGAAGAAAATGCATCAAATAATTTCACAATCACATCTATTTTGTCATAAATCACTTGATTCAATTGCAAAGTAAAAAGGAATTCTTCAGTAATAACATTAACCATGCACGAAGGATCAATAAGCACTCCACGGCAAGGTGTATTCTTGACTTTTGCAACTATGTATAAAGGACCATCAGGTGCCCTGATAGTTTCACTAGAATCAAATGTGATGGAAGGTTCTTTAGGGTTTTCTTGCTGCTCTACAAAGTTAATCACATTCGGAGTCATAGACACAAGACCATCAGATGAGAGAGAGGAATCATTAGTCTCAATCGCATTAGAGGTATGAGAAGGTAATGGATCAGTAAAAATCTGAAGATTTTGGTTAGGAGGAGCTACAGATGTGTTGCCTTTATCATTCACTCCAGAAACAGAGATAGTATTATTATCAATCAAATCTTGAATTTTACCCTTTAAAGAAAAACATTTTTCAGTATCATGCCCAGGCTGACGATGAAATTGACAAAAAGATTTGTTATCAAAATAAGGTGAGGTAATCTTTGCAGGATCAATTTGCCTTATAGGAGGAAGAGTAAGCACATTTTGTTCCAATAACTTATTCATAATACTATGCAATGATTCATTCAACGGAGTATACTTTCTTTCTTTCTTGAAAAATTTAGAAATAGGAGGCACACCTAATGCTGCATTCACATTGTTGTTGATGATGTTTTCATTGAATTTGATGGAATCTCTGTTCGGTTTAAACTTTCCAAATGGTTGTTGACTACTATCACCCTTATCACTCGGAGCCATAGGATGTGATTGTTCCATTTGACTCACAGTCAGTTGATAATTGTGAAGAGTTGCACACAACTGTTGGAAAGAAGTAAACTCTGAAAACAGAAGTTTGTCTCGAATATCTTTTTGTAAATTAGAAATAAAGATTCTTTGAATATCATTATCAGGCACTGGAAAAGAAATTTGAGCATACAAATGCTTATATCTACCAATGAAATCAGTCACTTTTTCTTTAACACCTTGTTTACAATGCATTAAATCAATCAAAGTAACTTTAGGACTTATATTGTTTTGAAATTGTTGAATGAAAGCATTTGCAAGTTGTTCGAAAGAAGTAATAGAATAAGAAGGCAACGAGCAATACCATTGTAGGGCTTTGTCTCTTAATGTTCTAGTAAACAGTTTTGCAAGCAACCTTTGGTCATAAGCAAAATCAGTACATATGGTTTGAAAAGTCTTAACATGTGTTAGAGGATCACCTTTACCATTATAAAGCTCCAAATGCGGGATTTCAACATGTTTAGGAGGGATAGCTCGAACAATGTCAAGAGAAAGTGGGCTCGCAACATCAAATGTGGGCACACTAAACTTAGATTGATTCATAGAGGCAATTTGTTGCTATAAAGAGGAGACAGTTTGTGCAAGATTGTTAATGGTCGCTTCAGTCGAAGAATTCATATTAGATGTGTTAGATTGAGATGGAGGTGTTATGTTATTGAAAGAAGGTAAAGAGTAAGGTGGTGGAACACTATGATAGTTAGTCATAGGAGAGGATTGGAAAGGAGGAACACTACAAGGAGGAATGGAATGGTTGAATGAATTGCCCCCTTGCTTCATGTTCATTTGTGGAGATGTAATAGGAACACTCATTGAGGGAATGAATGAAGAAGTCGGATTGAATGAAGGAAGAGGGTTAATTGAAGAAGAAGGATTGCCCCCATGACTGGTGATCACAGGAGGAATGTCTTGTATAGAAGTAGTCATTATGTTTGATGTAAAGGTAGGTATGCTAGCAATAGAAGTTGTCAAAGGGATAGAGTGATTGACTTGAGTGGGAGGTTGTGTATAACCTAAAGTTTTGGCACAACTCTTCATAGGCATCACATTCGAATCCACAATGTGTGCAATACCACGCAAAATATCAATTCCATTCTTGTCACTTTGAAGCATATGTTTTAAACCCTCAATTAAAGGAAGAGCTTGACTATCGGGGAATTCTTGAGACATCCATTGTCGAAAATCGTCAAATTGGTTATCCAATTTCGCAAGTTGTTCTACAGAAACCTCATGGAGAGCTTCTTCATCATTAGGAGGATTAGAGGAATTACCCATGTCCTCATTAAAAAGGCTATTCAAATTAGGTTCCATCTCCTCAGTAGTTAAACCTCGGAAAGACTTAATTCTACGGCTTCGTCTAACGGGAATAGTGTAAGTAGGACTTATTGTTGTAAAACTCATGCACTAGAGAGGGAGAGGAGATTTTGAATTTAGAGGTAGCAAATTTCAGTAAAATCAGCCAATCTTCTGGATTTAAGCTGTTAAATACAATCAGGACAATCTCCCGAAATTTCAAAAAAAATGTCAGGGACCGTGGCGCTCGGAGTGCACACGGTCCCGGCAACTTTTTTCAAAATTTGCAGGGATGAAAGTTATGATGATTTTAGAGCTAATCTGAAAAAAATTGAGTGATTTTACGATCTGTAGATAGGCCAAATTAAAGTTGCAATCTCGAAATTGAACCCTACCAAGATTGTCGAAAAATGCAAAATTTGAATTTTGAAAAAGAGAGGGAAACTGAAATTTTGAATTTTATGATTTTAGAGGGAATACCAAAAGCAATGCAAGTTTTGAAATTCAAAAGTTGTCTCAATTTCACACAAAATTCAATTTTGAAAGCGGAAATCAAAGTTGTTGTAATTAAGCACTTAATTTCAAAAGTCACAAATTGCAAAAATTTGAATAAAGCACTGAAATTTCGAATGAATGCAAACACACTTTTCAGATTTAGGACAGTAAGAAACACAATTTTGACATAAAATTTCAATTTCAATAATTTTTGAATGTTTAGAAGCCTTAAACCAAGCAATCACAAGACCAACTTTGACTGTAATTTTGAAAGTGTTAGATTTGGTAAAATCAGCCAAAATTCTGGATTTTAGCAGGAAAATACAGTAAAACCTAGCTCCCGAAATTTCGGAAAAAATGTCGGGGACGATGGCGCTCGGAGTGCACATGGTCCTCGCAACTTTTTTCCAAATTTTCAGGGATGAAAGATATTGTAATTTTATTGCAGAATCCAAAGTTACAGCTGATTTGGAGATGTTTTGATCAGTGAAATTATCAATCAAAGGTTGAATCAAGAGGGTTTCAAAAATTAGAGTTTTGACACTTAACCACTTAATTTTCAAAATTAAAGCACAAATATGAATTGATAATAGGTAATAGAAGGGCAGATCTAAAACAAGTATTAACATTTAGACATTTCACAAGCTTAATTACTAAAAAGAAAATTTAGGGGTTTTATGCAATTAACCTCTAAAATTTTGCAAAAGATCAAACATGGAAATGTAATCAAGGAATCCAATTTTTAGATCTAACCATGAATAATTAGAAAGGATGTTTCACGTCGGGTTCACCAAAATGTAAATTGGAAAATCGATCGAACCCTAGTTGCTCTCCCCTCTTCCAACTCCAAGGAGAGAGAAGGGAGGTTGCTAGGGTTGATGGTTTTCACTTGGGAGACTTTACATTCAAAAGAGGGGTTGAAACCCACAAGATCCAATCCCACACAAGGAAAGATTGGATGCTAAATGAGTTTCAAAGGTTAAGACAGCAAGGCTACCCTCTTTTGTAAAGAATGTTGATAAGAGAATTAAGCTAGGAATGCATAGAAAGTGAGAAAGATTCGCTTATAAACTGAGATAGGGATACAGGATGAAGCTGCGGACCTGGAATTAGCAGTAAAATGTTGATACGGCCCTGTCCTGCAAATTTGAATGAAAGTTGACAGGACGATGGCGCCCGGCGTGCACACGGTCCTCCGAAAAATCCGCGAAACGAAGGGGGATCTGTTCGTCTTTGCACAAGGATTCCAGATCTTCAATTTCACCCGCGTACCTGCAACCTACACACAGAAAAGCAAAGACGATTGGGGGGTTAGGGATTAGGGGTTTGCCCTTAGGTCAAACCCCGGTTTTGGAATTAACCAAGAAATGAGAAATGTTGTAAATGTAAATGTCTGTAATGTAAAACAAGTACTAATACCTTGTTGTAAGGATGTTTGTATCCTTATGTGCGAAGGTATAGATGTTGTTGTTTGTTGTATGTTGTAGTAGTATGTAGTAAGTGATCTGCTCTTCAATGGTTGAATCCTTGTCTTGAATGCAACACTTAGCCTTGAATGGAGACTTAGAAGGAATGCTTGAATGCTTGAATGCTTGAATGTTTGAGTATCGTTTCCACGTCTTGTACACATATGTCCCTCCTCCTTTCATCTACCAAAATGGGAGAGGAAAATGTAGTTTATATACTTGTCAATTAGGGTTGATAGACTGATTTTCCCGACCTTAGGCCGACCAGGAAATGATAATTTTCCAATTTGCAAACAAAAAGACCCGAAGTCCCATAGGAGACCGGGCCCAAAATAGGGCCAGGGACTAGGGTGCTGGGCGCCATGGTCCTGGGGGACTAGGGCATTGGGTGCCTTGGTCCTGAAGGACCAGGGCGCTGGGCGCTCTGGTCCCACCTCCCAGGACAGTAGGGTGCAAAGGAGGTTCAGGCCAGGGTGCAAGAAAATGCAGTTTTTGGTGTCGTGGACAAGTTTCGGGGTCTCCATTCAGGTTTCGTGTTGCGTCGCCATCGTGAAGACCGAAATGCAGTCGAAATTGCAAATGTCGCAATTTTAGGATGCTACATGTTGTTTCACTTATGATTTAGAGGTTGAGAAAATGGATGTGAAAACTACTTTCCTTCATGGTGATTTGGAGGAGGATATTTATATGACACAACTGAAGCACTATGTGGTGAAAGGTAAAAATAGTTTGGTTTGTAAATTAAAGAAATCTTTGTATGGCCTCAAACAGAGTCCTAGGATGTGGTACCACAAATTTGATACATCTGTGTTGAGTTTGGGATTTGAGCATTCTAAATCAGATCACTATGTTTATTATAAATCTGATGGTGATCATTTCTTATACATTGCATTATATGTTGATGATATGTTATTCATTGGTAAAGGAAAATGTATGATTTTAGAACTAAAGTCTCAGCTCGCTACTAAACTTGAAATGCAAGATCTTGGTGCAGCGAAACACATTCTTGGGATAAAAATTAGAAGAGATAGAGTGACAAAAAGCTATGGCTAGGCCAGAGCAAGTATGTGAATTCAGTATTACAGAGGTTCAACATGTAGGATTGTAGACCATTGTATGTTCCTTTTATAGTTGGAATGAAATTATCTACTGCAAATTGTCCTACATCCCCATCGGAGATGGAAGACATGAGTAGAGTGCCTTACCAAAGTGTAGTTGGAAGTTTGATGTATGCTATGGTCTGTACTAGACCGAACATTGCCCAAGCAGTGGGAATTATGTCCAGATATATTTCTAATCTTGGTAGAGATCATTGGGATGCAGTTGTAGACACTTAAAAATAATTATTTTTATTACTTTTAATTCCTCACATAATTAATTTATTAATTAATTATGCAAATTCTAATTCACCTCAATATTAATTAGTTATAATTAATATTGTCACTATAGCATGTGATCGATTTATTTAATAAATCAACCTCTTTTTATTCTTCTAAAAATTAAATCTTCTCAAATCCTCCCCTTAGCTAATTAATTTCAATTAATTAGTTAACCGACATGATTCCTACAAATCATCTTCCTAATCCATCATTATCCTATTAAATTCTTCTAGAAACTCCCTAAACTCACTTAACCTTATTCTTCTAATTTTTAATTCCCCCACTCATTCTCTCTCCTAGTCAAATCCTCCTACAAATCCTATCCCACCTAACCTTTCCTCTAACCCCCCTCCTAATTAGTTGCTAGTGGCTAATCATCATTATTAGCCACAAAGTCAACTCCTTGTCCCTTCCATCCAACCACTATCCTTAAATGCTCTTTTCCTAGGTGAATGTGAGATTTTCAAAATCCCACATTCCTCTAGGCATCTCATCTCCCAAGGAATTTTTAATTCCTTTTTCCTCAAATCCCCATGATCATCCCTTTTTGAAGAATTTTAAATTCTTCCTCCCCATTCTTCAAGGAATGTCTCATCCCTTGCTCTTCTCAAGGCACATTGGGAAGTCTTCCCAATGCACCTTGAGGAGTGTGGAGACAAGAAATTCCTTTGAGGCATATCTCTTAGTCTCCACACCCTCTCTTGGGCCTTGTGTGAGCTCACAAGAAATCCTAGCCCTTCATCTTGGGTCCATCCTAGCCATCTATTCTTCCTCTCCTCTTCCTATAAATTGAGGACTCCATTCCTTCATTCATCATCTCCAATTTTAGTAAGCTTATGTTGTTAGTTTGAGCCTAGAAAATCATCATAGCATCCTTAGCATGCCAAAATCATCTCTCATCCACACTTAATCATCTCATCCATATCATTCCTCAAGATCCATTTTTATCCATTTGTGCACAATATTTGGAGCCATCCACATCAAGCAAGCAAGGAGAAAATCAACATCAAGTTGGAGGCACATGGGGCACACTTCAACTCCATCTAAGCTCCATCTAAAGGAGAAGGTAAAAAGATTGTGAGGTATATGCATATCATTCATGTTTTCATTTGATTTAACTTATGTCTTTGATTTCATATGATTCCATGTTTGATTTGCATGTTTACTAACTAATCTTCCTCACTCTCCTTTACACCATCTTCATTTTGGCATGCTCGGTGGGACCCACGTTCCTAAAAAACTAATATTTTCTTGAGTTTTTGTGAGTTGTGAGATGCAGGTTCCAAAACTGTGCGAGAGACTGCAAATTAGCACAAGCGACTTGGGTTTAACGTGATAGAAAACCTATTTCGGCCCGTGCACAGGCGCATCAGCGAGACCGCCTAATAACATTTAAAATTTTTGCGCTCTCTTTTAAATTTTTTTTTTTTTAAATTACTCTTTGTCTGTTTATCACATGCACAGGTGTTTTGACATGAGTGCAAGCATTTTAGTGTAAGTGTTTTCTAACCAGCACGACCGTTTTCCCAAAATTCCCACCCTTAGGAAAATTTTCATTTTGAAAATTTTGCCTGCTAATCTTTCCTGTCTCTATTTTCAGGATTTCAACACGAGCACAAACGTTTTAGCGCGAGCACAGACATTTTAGCGCGAGCACAGGCATTTCAGTGCAAGTGTTTTAGATCAGCGCGACAGGCAGGTATAAAACTCCTTTGTGCTCTGTGTTGACTTTATCTTTTTTTTATTATTTTTATTTACTGCACAGCGCATACGCAAACGTTTCAGCACCTGCGCAAGTGCTTCAGCATGACTGACTGCACTTCAACGCGTGTGCCCTATGTGTAGTATAGTAAGTACTAATTTCCTTTTCTTATCTTTGCAGTTTAAACTGACCGTCCAAGACCTTAAAAAGTAGAAAAAACTACTAAGCCATTTTTTTTTGCAGGTTGCCTAGGAGACCCAACCAAACATTGTGCTTCTTTATTTTAACTAGGCACCTAGATGTTAATTAAAGGGTGAATGAATCATTGTTTGATGTGTTTTGAGAAAAGTGTACAGGTAGGAGAGTATGCTCTCGTCTAGCTAGATGATCAGAAATCCAGACCCTCCAACCTTTTCTTGTTTGATTGCATGCTTACCCTTAGCAGGCTTGCCCTCCCAACTCTCTCTTTGAGAAGGTAAGAGGGGAACGACCCAAGTGAGTACACCCAGACTTGGGGTTCCCAACTCACTATAATATATAGGCCATTGACTACAAAAGGTTCAATGGTTGGGGCTATATGAGAGTTCACTCTCACATTGGGTGCTTAGTAGGATCCTAGAGATCTCAATCATGCTTGCATGACTGCTAAGTTATTGGTGCTTCGTTGGGCTATAGGTCTCAATTGCACTTGTGTAATTGTGAAGGGTAGCTCCTAATGGGAAGCCATACTAAACACCTTGTGCATAGTGGCCAAACACCTTCTAGTCATTGGTGTAGGAGGTCGGACCTTCAAAGTCCCCCATATTTTTACAGCCCTTAGTAGAGACACAAAGTTCACCATGAGCATTTTTCATGGGATTTGATGCTTGGCTGCCCCAGAGAAGTGAGTGCCATGGAGGGGAGCCAGTGGGGTCAAGCATCTAAGTGTCTTCTCTAGGTAAGCATAGCTGGAAAACCAATTGGGATCCAATGACTATTATCCTTGCTAGCCTTAAGAGTGTTGTATATGAGAATGAGTGTCTTTGAGTTAAAATGAATTTGATCATTTTGTTTGCTTTGTTTGATACATACTTACCAAGAGTAGACTAAAAACACATCATTGTCCTCAAACACTTTGCAAAAAATAAAACTTGTACAAACAAAACAATTATCCAAGTCATTACCCACACAAAGTCCAAAATTATGTCAAAACTTCGTCCGTCTCATGTTTCATAAGCCCAAGTTGTATAAACATCCTAATAAGTCAATTCACTGACCTATCAAGAAGAAAAAGCTCACACAAGAACAACTCCTTAGGTGTTAGAAATTTTGGTATACCAACCGTAAAATCTTGCTCAAACATAGGACATTCTTACATCATTACCATGATTAAGTCCATGGTCATAGCAATGAGTTTGATGCTAGTGGTGAACTAGGAGTCCATGCTCTCCATCAAGGTTCAGGTTTGTCCTTTAACACCAACTATCATCAAAATCAGGGTGGTCATGTCCCTTCATTCAACTTGTCATCTGAACAAATCATCTATTGAGTCATGTTCATATCAAGAATAACCTAGTCATCAAGTTTCTTCTAGTCATCACTATCATACCTCCTCAATCTATCATCCTCAATTTCCTAAGGACTTAGCGCATCAAATCAATTCCTAAAATCCAAATCTAATCATCCTTTAATCCAATTCAACCTCACATTAAGGTTGCATGCCTTGTGAAGTTCCATTTAGACCTCATTATTAATCAATTGGCCCTTGTGCTTGAAGAAGCATCCTCTCCAAGTATCTTTTGCCTTGTCCTTTTTGAGTCGATCAAGACTCTTAACTTGCATCTTTACTTTGCTTAGGGTCATTAGTCAACCCTTGGTGGAAAAGAGGTTTTTTAATCATCACTCCAAGGTCTAAATTCTACCCAACTTGGTCATTACCTTGCTTGTGGTCTCATCTGCCACCTAAAATCCTCATTCAAGGACTAAGGTGTCAATCCTAATCAAATCTGGGCTCTAATCCAAGAACCCTACTAATCAATAAAATCCCTTGTCATCAAAGACAAAATCCAAAAAATCCACAAAAATCTTGCTAAGTCCTTTCATCAAAATTTTCTTCCTCCAAGATTTTCTAAGGTTATTCGTCTATGGTCACAACTCGATCTCAAAAGAAAAAGATGGCTAAACAATAATATGGCATGCCAGACATTAGTGTCCTATATGAAGATCCCACACAAGATCCTACACAAAGTGGGAAACCTACAAATTAAGATCAAAGCCAAAATCCTAATATGGTTAGCCAAGATGAACTCTCTCCAGAAGTGTAAACTTTCCTAGTGGACTCTTATACCCAAGAGATGATTGAAAAGTCCATCCAATAAAATCCTACTGCACTTCTAAAAACTCTCCTTGAAAATGGAGCTCAACTTCTGCCTGAATTTGACAAATCCACTCTCAGCCAACAACCACAAGGAGACCTTGTTCCCACACAAAATGTTGCACCTATTATTAAAACTCAATCAATTGCAGCCCCATCAATTATCCAAACTCAATCAATGCCACCCACAAGACCTCCCACCATGGTCTCCATCCTGCCTTCTTCCTCCTTACAATCTGTACCACTATCAAATCCGGTCTCATCTATTCTCCAACACGCTTCTATACCACCTCTTTCCATTCAACCACACATCTCTATTCCACAAACTTTGCTTCCTGTCAACAATGTCGCACACTTTATTCGTGCCAACTCAATCTTGTCACAACAGATTGTGGACCACAACAAACTATCATTCAAATCCCAACGACATCGATCATCACATCTCATATTCCCACCTCCTCATCATATCAATACATTGGTGGTGGTACACATTTGTTGACTCATCCAATTCTTGGGGCAAATACAATTCATCATTATCAAATTCCACAACAAGACATCATCAAGGAAATTAAAGACATGAAAAATATCATCAAGGACATGAAAGAAGGGACTAATAAGCGGAAACCTTACTCATTTGAGGAATTTCGTCCTTGTCCCTATGACCCGTTTATATCAGTTGCACCTTATCCCCTAGGATTTAAGATCCCTAAATTCACCAAGCATGAAGACAAAGGAAACCCCGCGACCATGTCCGGGAATTTCACATCTTATGTCAAGAAGTCTCCTATAGTGAACTATATCTTCGCAGACTCTTTCCCAAGAGTCTCACAAGAGATGCCTTGGCATGGTTCTCATCTCTACCACGAGGCTCCATTGTCTTCTTTCTAGACTTGGCAGAGAAATTTGTAGCTCACTATGCCTACAACATGGCTAATGACGTTTCTATGATGGACCTATGTAACACAAAACAAAGGCCCGGAGAGACTTTCGCCAACTTCTTACAAAGATGGCGACATCTTATCAAGAAATTCCAATGAGACATGCCAGAACAATATCAAATTGAATTATTTCAAAAGAACTTGGTACCTGAACTTTTAAGACCTTTGACATCTCAATGTATCAAATCCTTCCAAAAATTGACCGATAAGGGCCTCGCCTTTGAATGTGTCTTGTTGGAGGAAGGAACCTTGAAACATTACCAAAAATTGACACAAAGTTCTTCCTCTTATCATAATGAAAATCCAAAGTTCTCATCTAAAAACATAAATGTAGTCAACGATGGTGTAACTAATGTAAAGCGGGTCCAAACCATGGCTGCTCCCCCAATTCACCACCAATAATAATCAATTCAACAATCAAAATAATCAAAATCAATCCCAAAAACCTCACAACAATGTCTTAGTCTAGGGATGACCACCCTGATCAAATAATAGGACTCCAACAGACTTCACTCCTCTTGTTGAGCCTATTGAAATGGTGTTTTAAAAACTTGTCCAAGCAGGTGCAGTGGTTTTTTTGATCACTCGCCCGTTTGACCCCAATCAACCCTAACCTAGATGGTATAATGAGAATGAGTATTGTGAGTATCATCGTATCAAGGGACATGATGCATGAAAGTGCATGAATCTTAAAATCTACATACAAGATCTCATCGATAGGGGTGAGATTGAAGTAGCAAATGCAAAACCTAGTAATAATAATGACAAACATAAAATGTACCAGTCCGAGGGTCAGTGCAAGAAGATGAGTCCACTTTTTGGTCAAAAAGTGGAAGTGTTTTCCCTGATTTTCAGATTTTGTCTCATTTGAGCTTAAATTTTGAAACACTTAGAGATTGAATCATGGAAAAAGTTAGTAATATAAAAGATAGCCCTCTGAGTGTACTTTCAAAATATGTAATTTATTTTAATACCCACATAACAAAAAACAACTTTTTGAATGGAGTTCTGAAAACTATGTTTTAATAATGCCTGTTTCAGGACCATACCATGCATGTGTACGACCCACACTTTTTGACACAATTAAAATTATTTTCTCAAACCGTTTTGGGAAATGGTTTGTAACACACTGAAGATTGATGAACATATTTTTTTGATTTTTTTTTCTAATATTTTTTTTTTAATTAATTTTTTAATGGCTGTAATTATCTTTTTAAAAATTTGATGTGTACGACCCACATAATTTGATGTAAACTTAACATTTTTTGATTTTTTTTTTTTTTAAATACAAAAGAATTTTGTGTAGATTGATGACATAATTTTTTTTCCAAAATTCTTTAAAATAAAAAAGTTATTCAATTAACAAAATTAGTTAATATTTCAAATTTAAGGATCCGATTTAGTATAAATTAAATGAAAAATAGTTAAAATAATCAATTTTTAAATAAATTTACATATTTAGAATCTAGATAGTATAATCTGAAATGGGTTTTAATTTCGTATAAAAATTCTCTGATTAGAGGCGCGTAAACTATTTCTGAAGTTCATATTTGTGCTTTCATTCATGGAGATTTGAATTTGCAGGTCCATGTCTCAGGTGTGGCCATCCCAAGCCTATCTTGAGCCTAATCCCAAGTCAAGTGGCGGGTTGTGGAATCAACTTCCACAAAACGGGCCCCCATTTTCAAACAAGGGCGGCTTGTGAAAAAAAAAGGAAAAATGTGATTTAGAAACGGGCCCCCGTTTTTAAAAATGGGCCCTCGTTTCTAAAAAACGGGCCCCTGTTTTGTTTAAAAGTGGGCTCCCATTTTAGAACAAAATGGGGGCCCATTTTTTTTTGCTTCGGACCCCCGCTACCTTTTGGCTCGGGAGCCCGAAGCATAATTGGGCCCCCGTTTTTTGAAAACGGGCCCTCGTTTATAAGAGTGCATTTTCCATCGCACGGACTTCCATGAATTTGTGACTCATTACCTTGCACTTGCCCAGGAACCCGTCCCGAAGCATGATAAAGGAAAAGGCTCATCATCTAACATAGTGAGTTATGACTACACTAATCATATAACTAGCTTTGACTCTTTAGTAGGTCTCATCAAGCCCGTAGACAACCATGTTAATGTCATAACTATCCAAGGAGTTAATCCTCCCCCTTCCCAAAACAGACCAAATCCTGCTAGTATAGTCATTCAAGGTGCTATGCCTTCCACCTGCCATCCCCAAAATGACTACAATGTAACCAAACGACGAGGTAAAGTCACTATCCAAGGAGTCCCTTTCCCACCAAACCCCCCACCCATGTCTTCCACCCGCCGATATGACCTCCTGGACCAACTTGGGAAAATCCCCACACAAATTTCCATCCTAGAACTTCACAAGATTTCCCCTGTACATAAGGAAATTTTGGAGCAAGCTCTCCTTGAGTCTTGCATTCCTAATAACATCAATGCTACCCAGTTCCAAGCTCTCATTGGAAACCTTGCTTCCCAACAGCACCTTGTATTTACCTCCAAATATGCTCCTATAGATGAAGACTAGAATAAACCTTTGCACATTGAAGCCCTTATCCAAAAGCACAAGGTCAAACGTATTTTGATAGACGGTGGGTCTAGACTTAATCTATGTACATACAAGTTAATAAAACAATTGGGACTTTTTGAGGACCTAGTAGACATATTAGGAAGGATCACAATAAAAGCATATGATGATGCAGAAAGAGTTTCGAAGTGCATGATCACCTTGCCTCTTCAAGTGGGCCCTATTACAATTGAAACCCCTTGCCAAGTACTAGATCTTGATCTCCCCTACAACATTCTCCTTGGTCGGCCATGGATTCATTCCTTATAGGCTCTACCCTCCACCTATCACCAATGTATCAAATTCCTCTTCAATGGAAGAGAGATCACTATCAAAGGTGATCCACCACCTTTTCAATATTGTAAACTCTTGGAGGAGAAACATCCATATCATTGCCCACTAAATAGACCCTTGCCCATGCCTCCATCTGACACATCAAATGTTGCCTCCACCTCATCCCAACTAGATACACAAATCAAGATCTTGGATAATGGTTGTGGAGAATACAAATTGGAAGATGTCTTATTAATAGGCAACCTCCCCCTATCTCCTAAGTCATTTGGCAAACCAAAAGAGCTCAAGAAAAACCTGAAACCACTCATGCAATTCCAAAATACCACCTTCCAGCAATGGGGCCCATATAATGAGGAGAGCCTCGATGTAGATTTCTCTTCATGGTTGTATCAGGAAGAAGATGATGATCCAGCAAAAATATCCAGAAAGATGTACCCAAAAGCATCAGCAATAGTAAAAAAAATGGGTTACAAAGGACACGGCTTGGGACCAGAGGAGAAAGGAAGAAAAACACCCATTAATCATATCTCCTACAAGTGCAATAGAGGCTTTGGGTACCCCCTAGTGCCTAAGATTACTATTGCTAGTGCCCCTTCAAATCCCTCTTTTGATATCAAAAGTACTGATGAAGAGGAGTTCTACGAAATGCCTTATGAATATGAAAATGATATCTTATTTGACTCTCACGTCAATACCATCACCCCCATAACCACTCCCCCTTCACACGAGCTACATCTTTTCCATCATGAACTCATAGACTGGGGCCAATGAGACAAACCCACTTTAGACATCTGCAACAATGATAATGCTCTCATTACTCTCCTGACAGTGTGAAATTTGGAAGATTGTAATAGAATAGAGGGTATTCAACTACACAAAAAGGGATACTTTGGTAGTTAGGTCAATACCCTTAGTTGCAAAAAAGATAATCAAAACAAAAAACATGATTCCCTAGGTGAAAACCTCTCTCAGGCACCTTTGGATGAGCAAAAAATAAAAACAAAGGGCGTATCCGAAAGTGAAAACCTGGAAAAGGAACTTGATGATGAGGGACTTGACCTCCCTACCATTGGTTACCTTACACAGGATAGATCAAATTTACTAATAGAAGAAACAGATAGCATCCGCATGGGCACCAAATTTTCTCTGAAAAATGTGCTCATTGCCAAGTTCCTCATTGGAAAAAGAAAAAGAATATTTCATCAACTTCCTTACAGAGGTAAAAGTCAATTTTACATGGTCCTATGTCGATATGCCAGGGTTGGATCCTGCCTTGGTGGTTCACCATCTTGCTTTCTGCCCAGATGCAAAACCTGTAAAACAAAATTTGCACAAAATGCACCCACATATTGCACTCCTGGTCAAGGCGGAACTCCAACAGATGTTAGATGCAGAATTCATCAGACCAATAGACTACACTAAATGGGTCTCCAACATTGTACCTATCAGCAAACCCGCTAGGGGCATCCGCATCTGCACATATTTCTGAGATCTAAATAGAGCTTTTCTTAAAGATGATTTCCCTCTCCCCAATATAGATATGATTGTGGACCTTACAATAGGACATGAGATGTTATCACTTATGGATGGATTTTTTGGATACAACCAAATCAGGATTGTAGATAAAGATCAGCATAAAACTGCATTCACAACACCATGGGCGACTTTTTGTTATCGAGTGATGCCTTTTGGCCTCAAAAATGTTGTAGCTACATATCAACATGCCATGACAATAATTTTTCATGACCTCTTGCACAAAATTATGGAGGATTATGTGGATGATCTGCTAGGCAAATCTAAGACAAGACAAGAACACATCCCTATTCTGAAGCAGATCTTTGAAAGATTGAAAAAATATAAACTGTGCCTGAATCCAAAGAAGTATGTTTTTGGGGTCACATCGGGAAAACTATTAGGATTCATTGTTTCCTGCAGAGGCATCAAGGTCGATCCTGGAAAGGTAAAAGCTATCATGGAAATGCCTCCACCAAAAAATCTCAGACAATTGTGTAGTCTCCAGGGGAAACTCCAATCGGTTAGACGTTTTATTTCACAACTAGTTGATAAGTGCCATTTGTTTGCACACCTGTTGTGCAAAGACACAAAATTCAAATGGGACTGCTTATGTCAAAAGGCCTTTGAGAAACTAAAAGAATATCTAGAATCACCTCTAGTGTTGATGCCTCCTACTCTTGAAAAACCCTTTATTTTGTACATATGTGCTACCGCAGTGGCATTGGGGGCATTGCTGGCACAAAAATATGACCAAGGGAAGGAACATGTCATTTACTACATCAATCAAATACTAGTATGGTATGAACTCAATTATACCCCCATTGAAAGAGCATGATTGGCATTGGTGTTTAGCACACATAAGCTCCAACACTATATGCTAAACAACAAAACAAAACTAATTGCTAAGATTGATCCACTTAAATATCTCTTGTCAAAAGCTACTCTCATTGGTAGAACCGCTAAATGGGTCATGCTCTTAAGCAAGTTTAACATTGAATATGTGGACAGAAAGGCAATCAAGGGACAAGTCATCGCAGACTAGTTGGTGGATACTCCACTCCCAAGTGACCATCCTATTCTCACAAAATTACCAGATGAGTTCATTATGATAGTTACCATATCCTCCACATGGTGATTGTACTTTGATGGCTCTTGCACCCAAAATGGATCAGGGGCAGGAATATTATTGATCACACCTCAAGGAGATGGCATCTAAAAGTCATACAAGATAGCCTTTGCATGTACCAACAACATTGCAGAATACAAGGCACTCATCACAGGTTTGCGCTTGGCTATCCATTGGAAAATAAAGGAATTACAAGTCTATGGTGATTCCCAACTTGTCATAAAACAAGTCAATGATGAATACTAGAGAAAAGATGATAAACTCCTTCCCTACCATACCATGGTTGAAGATCTTAAGAAACACTTCACAAAAATCAAGTTTGATCAAGTCCCACGAACAAACAACAAGGCTACAGATGCAATGGCCACCATTGGCTCCATCGTTTAGATGCCAACACACAGTCAGAAGTGTGAGTTCTTGGTTGAGAAACTATTTATACCAGGATACGACCTACCAGAATCTAAAATGGTGTGTGTACTCATTGGTACCGAGTCCCCTTGGTACAAAGAAACCTTCTCTTTCCTAAAAGATGACACCATTCCCCCACATCTCACTAAAACCCAACAACAAACATTCATTCGCCGAAGTGCTCACTACACTATCCTTGAAGACACCCTATTCAGAAGGCATTTTGATGGTTCCCTCCTAAGGTGTTTAGATAAACAAGAGGTGGAATGGGCATTACGCGAAGTACACGAGGGCATCTATGGAGCACACTCAAGTGGGCTCACCTTGGCTAAAAATATTTTGAGAACATGATATTATTGGCCTAAAATGGAAGTAGATGCATATAGCTATGTGAAGAAATGCATCTCTTGCTAGCAACATGGCGACAAGATTCATGCACCGTCACAAGAACTATAGCCATTCATTACGCCATGGCCCTTCTCATAGTGGGGGCTCGAACTCATTGGCAAAATCCACCCCTCATCCTCCAACAGACATAAACTCATTATCACCACCACCAAGTATTTCACCAAGTGGGTAGAGGCTATCCCTCTTACTTTTACCACTGGTAAGCAGATATCCAAATTCATCCTGAACTACCTGATCTATCGATATGGCATTCCAAAAGTTATTATTACAGATAATGGCAAACAATTTAAAAACAAGGATGTCAAATAACTCTGCCAAAAATTCCACATCCAACATCACTTCTCCACCTCATATTACACCCAAGGAAATGGTCAAGCTGAGGCTTCTAATAAAACCCTAATCAAAATCCTCAAAAAGATAGTCAATGAAGCTGGCTGTGATTCACACCTCCACCTCCATCCCACATTGTGGGCCTACTGCACCTCCATCTGCACCCCCATAGGCACCACCCCTTATTCCCTGGTCTTTGGCTTTGAAGCCATCCTTCCCCTTGAGATCGAGATCCCCTCTCTAAGGCTATCACTGCAAAATATCCTACCAAATGAAGAATATAGAATTTCCCACTTACAAGAGCTAGAATTGTTAGATGAAAGGAGCCTCAAGGCCTTGAATCATCTCTGGGTATATCAAAACCGTCTGCGCATGAGTTATCACAAAAAAGTCAGAACCTAGGAATTCCAAATTCGTGATCTTGTCCTCATGGAGAATCAGAAAAACCTACAAGAAAGAGAAAACAAAGGCAAGTTCAAGCCTAATTGTCTTGGACTATTGGCAATATAGCATTATAACAGAAAATGAAAGATTGTTGACATTTCAATAAGGATATTGAAAAGGTTGTTGATGATTATGGATATAATTGATTAAGGATGTTTACTGTCTTGATATTATTATTTTGTCATTGATGTTAAGAAATTTATTTTCCAATTCAGTATGATGTTGCCATATCTTGAGAAGTATGATTTGAAGAATATAAAGATGTCAGTAAAAGAAACAGAAAGAATACGATGAATAAGGTATTCAACGGGAAACTATTATAGAGTCAAACAATGATGAGATCATGATGTTTAGATTGTTTTGACACCATACATATGTTGTAAATTGTAAAGGTTAATACTATACTATGTTATCAAGCAAGGAATCTAGTCAGTAAACCCTAAGGAACCTAGTCGGTAAACCCTAAGGTTATCGCTATCAGTTAATGAAGGCGAAATGTCTACCGAGTGAAGTTTAGTATTTACCGAGTTGTTACTGAGTTGCAACCGAGCTATAACAGAATGCATTAAATGGTTACAATGCATTATTTAATGAAGGAAGCTGATGAGCTGGAACTGATTGAATGATTGGTATGCTGCAAATATAGTTTTTTAATGAATCTATGGCAAAGGAAAGTCGGCATGAAGATCTATAGCACAGATTGAACTGCAATACCTTGGCACAAGTTCCAAGAAATATATGCAAGTTCCTAGTTGGGGTAAAACCTTTTCAAATCGAAAGATGCATTGAACTTGGACAAGATTGAAGATTTGATGGCTATGATTGATCATGGGAAATGTGATCAAGGAGATTAAGTGGTTAGCTAATTATTTATAAATAGGAAACTGTTGATAAACAATGCATGTGGGCAAGTGTATGCACAGGGATGCTACATAGTGATTACCAAGCACAGAAGCTTGAAGACTTGTTTCAATAATAGAGTATAGAAGCCCAGTAGATGGACAAGATTAGTTCTATGTCGAGATTGTATTGAACAAATAAGAATCTTCTTTATGATTTTAGTGTGAAGTTGCAAATAGATTTTTATTACTATTTTTTTGTGAAAGTGACAGAAAATCTCTTAACCGAGTGGACTTAACAATCTTATTTGTAAAACCCTCTAGCAAGGTGACATTTTGATTGAGTGTTTGAAATCCTTTAACAAGGTCACTTCTAACAAGGTGAAGATCCTAATAGATCTGAGGGAAATCCCTTAACCGGGTCACATCTAGCAATGTGTTTGTAATCTTTAACAGGATTTGTTTTTAACCGAGCATACTCTAGAAGAGTATATTTTTTAGTGGGTCCAAAATCCCACAGTGGTTTTTCCCTATTTGTGTTTCCACATTAAATCTGGTGTTATGAGGTTTATGATGTTTCTATGCTTTTGAGTTTGCATGTTTGACAGTTATTGTTATATTACTAAAGTATATGTTACCGAGGTTGAATTTGATATTTTTATGGAAGATTAAGGTTGTATGATTCACCCCCCCCTCTCATCTTGTTGGCTATTGGATCTGTACTTAGATTAAGTATCAGAACTATCATTTGGTATCAAAGACTTGGACTCCGGAAGAAAAGTTTAAAGGCACTTGAGTTAAAGATCCAAAGATGTATAAGAGGGATGCACCGAAGCTGAACAAGTCAAGTTTCTCTACATGGCAGAAAAGGATGAAGCTGCACCTATCAAGAGTAGGAGAATATGTTGCATACTATCTAGAGAATGATTTTGTTACACCGAGCACCTATCCATTGACTATGGAAGAGATAAAGGCAAAACACGAACATATTCAAGCAATGATTGAAATAACATCTGCATTGACTGATTCAGAGTTTAATGATCTAGAAGGCTGCGATGATGCAAAGGCAATGTGGGATAAGCTCATATCAGTGTATGGAGGAGATGAACATGTTCAAAGAGAAAAAGTAGATAGTCTAAGAGGACAACTTGAATCTATGAGGATGAATTAAGGTGAGAACATAACTTAGTATAGTACAAGACTAAAGGAGATTGTCAATCAAATCAAAGGAGTAGGGGGAACTATTGAAGAAAAGGATATAACAAGTAAGTTGTTAAGAACCCTTCTATCGGCTTATGCAATCTGAGTCTCTGCAATCAATGAATTGAGGTCTGTACCTAATATGCCAGTTTCTTTAGATGCTACTATTGGTAAGCTACATGCATTTGAATTAAGTAACTTTGATAATAGTGGATCTTTGGTAAATAAAGTTGAATCTGCATTTAGTTCTTTTCATCTTGATGAATCTAATGATTACAATGAAAGAAAGTATAAGTACTCTGAAGGAGATCACATTGGAGCAAGTGAAAGATTTCATAAGAACATGGAAGAAGTACACAAACTGTATGAGGAAATCAGAAAGTAAGAAGAGTTTGAAGCACTATTAGCCAGAAGGTTACCGAGAGGCAAAGGTAAGTATAAAGAAAAACTACCTTTCAAATGTTTCAATTGTGATAAGATAGGACATATAGCTTCTAACTGTCCTGACAAAGATTCTACTAAAAAGAGAGATTACTGAGATGAAAGACAAAAAGATAATCATTACAGAGGACACTGAGACTTCAGAAGAAGAGATAGAAAGACATGCTTAATAGCTGATGAAGACTCCAATGATGATAAATCAGATGAGACTGATACAAACGAAGTAGTTTAGGTGGCTATCAAAGATGGATCAGATGAAGAAAGGTATGAAGAAAAAGCCCTAATATCACAAATAAACACTAATGATTCTTGGATCATAGATAGTGGATGCTCACATCATATGACAGGAGATAAACACAAGTTTTTTATATTAAAAGATTATGATGGACGCTATGTTAGATTTGGTAATGATGCACCATCTCCGGTGAAAGGTAAAGGATCTATAACACTTCTTGACAATGCAAGATGCAATGATGTTTATTAGGTTGAAGGTTTGAAATACAATTTGTTGAGTGTAGCACGGCTAAACAACACAGGTTACCGAATAGAATTTCAGAAAGGAATTGTCAAAGTTCATGAGAAGAATGGAAAGTTAGCTGCTACCGGGACACAAAAAAAAGGTAACACATGTCACCTTGACTCAACTCTTAACAAGTGTTTGTATGCAAAGATAGATGATACTATGGCATAAAAGGTTTTGTCATGTGAATTTTGATAATCTGATCAAAATAAGTAAGAAGCATCGAGTAAGATGTCTACCGAGTCTTGAAAAACCTGAGAATGCTATGTGTCGAGGATGCCAGATGGGTAAGATGACAAGATCAAGCTTTATAAGTAAGTCTTACACTTCTAAGGGAATTTTAGATCTAGTACACACTGATCTTTGTGGTCCTATGAAAGTTCAAAGTTATTATGGTGATAAATATTTCATATTATTTGTGGATGACTATTCAAGGATGATGTCAGTAATGTTTTTAAAAGAAAAATTAGAAGCTTTTCAAATGTTTAAATGGTACAAGGCAAGAGTTGAAAATGAAACAGGAAGACAATTGAAATGTCTTAGATCAAATAGAGGAGGAGAGTTCACATCTGATGAATTCAACTTATTCTGCAATGATCATGGTATTAAAAGACAAGTCTCTGCACTGAGAACTCCACAACAGAATGGAATAGCTGAGAGAAGAAACAGATCTATTGTGGATTGTGCTAGAAAACTGATGATTGAAAACAAGGTGCCACAAATATTTTGGAGAGAAGCAATAAGCACAGCAGTTTACACCTTGAACCGAGTACAATTGAAGAAAGCTACTTTGAAGACACCATATGAAATCTGGTATGATAAGAAACCTAATGTTAGTTATTTTAAAATCTTTGGAAGTAGATGCTATGTTCACAAAGATGATAGAAATGGCAAGTTTGATTAGAAAAGTGAAGAAGGAACATTTCTAGGTTATTCTTCTAGAAGCAAAGCATTTAAATGTCTAATCAAATCATCTAACAAAATAGTAGAAAGTGCAAATGTGAAAATTGATGAATTTGTAAAAAGAAATGATGAAGGAAATTCCAAGGAACTAGGAGACTATGATGAGTTTGTCTATGTTCAACTAAGAAGTCTTACTGAGAAGACTGTTAAAGAAAATGAAGAGAATATCCAGTTACCGAGTGATGAAGAAGATCATACAGAGCCTACCGAGCCTGTATTAGCCAAGTATGTCAGAAGACATCATGCACCAAGTCAGATTATAGGAGATAAGGATAATCCAATGATGACAAGGAACAAACTAAGACATAACAAATGTTTGATATCTGAATTTGAACCGAGAATAGTGAAAGAGGCATTTAACAGTGAAGATTGGATAAATGCTATGACAGAAGAGATTGATCAAATCAAGAAGAATGACACATGGACACTAATCCCAAGACCAAAGGACAAAAATGTAATCGGTACAAAGTGGATTTTTAGAAACAAGCTAAATGAAAAAGGAGAGGTCATTTGAAACAAAGCAATACTAGTTTGCAAAGGTTATGCTAAAGAAGAAGGAATTGATTATGGTGAAACTTTTGCACCTGTTGCTAGACTTGAAGGAGTGAGAACATTGTTGGCATATGCTGCTTTCAAAAACTTCAAGGTATATCAAATGGATGTCAAATCTGCATTTCTAAATGGAATATTAGAAGAAGAAGTTTTTATTGAACAACCTAAAGGATTTGTTGAAGACAATAATAAAGATCAAGGATGTAAATTGAACAAAGCTTTATATGGTTTGAAACAAGCACCTAGAGCATGGTATGAAAGATTACACTCTTATTTGATTAAGATTGGTTTTATAAGGACAAGTGAGAACAACAATATGTACATGAAGAATGATGAAAATGGAATACTGATCTGAACCATATTTGTTGATGATATTATATTTTGTGGAAATGACTCTTTATGCAAGAACTTTGGAAATGAAATGAGCAAAGAATTTGAGATGTCATTAATCGGTGAGATAAAGTATGTTATAGGTTTACAGATACTGCAAATGAAAAATGAGATTTTCATTACTCAATCCAAGTACATAAAGGAAATCTTGAAGAAATTTGGAATGGAGGATTCAAAACCAATAAGTACTCCTATGACTACCAACTGTAAATTGTCAAAGAATGATGAATCTACAACTGTTGATGAGACACTTTACTGATCCATGATTGGAAAACTAAAATATGTTGTTCACAATAGACCAAACATAGCATATGCAATAGGTATAGTTGCAAGATTCTTTGCAGATCCTAAGGAAACACACATGATAGCAATCAAAAGAATCTTTAGATACTTGAAAGGCACTGAGGATTATGGCTTAGTATATCAGAAAGGAAATGACTTTGATTTAAAATTTTAAATTGATGCTGATTTGTGAGTTGGCTTAGCAAGAAACAAGGATGTGTTTCACAGTCAATATCAGAAACTAAATACGTTGCTACAACATTGAATTGTACCAATATTGCATGGATCAAACAACTATTGGAAGGTATAAATGAGAAAGATACTGAGCCAGTAACTATATTTTGTGACAATACTAGTGCCATTAATATTTCAAAGAATCCTATTATGCACTCTAAGACAAAGCACATCTCTATCAAATATCATTATCTTAGAGAAGAAGCTCAAGAGAAGAAAGTGGTGTTGGAGTATGTTAGCACAAAGGAACAAATAATAGATATCTTCACCAAGCCACTACCAAGGGACACTTTTGAATATCTCAGAAGTAAGTTAGGGGTCCTACCCCTATCTTCTACTCACTGACTGAGTTCGGTGAAAGCATCAATCCGATGACTCTATCGAATATCTTTTAGGAGTTGATGTTGATTTACACTCTTTAGGATGTTTTCTAAAGGTGTACAGAACATATTACAGGAAACAATACATGGAATAGGAATTGAAGACAAAATGCTCTGATCGAGATAGACTTGATACACAACAGCAGGAAATCACTTCATACAGGAAGAAATTAAGTTTTAGTTCTTTACTTTTTGGCATTGTTGTTAAAGGGGGAGAAGACTAATTTAAGGGGAGAAAACTGAGAAGACTATAGATTGGAAAGAAGACTGAAGAGAAGAGGAGAAGTCTAATGTATGGGGGAGAGGATTTTAGTATTTCAGAATCACAACAATCCAAATCTTTTAAGGTCAAATCAATTGGTTTTGCCATCAATGCCAAAGGGGGAGATTGTTGGCAATATAGCATTATAACAAACAATGAAAGATTGTTGACATTTCAATAAGGATATTGAGAAGGTTGTTGATGATTATGGATATATCTAATTAAGGATGTTTACTGTCTTGATATTATTATTTTGTCATTGATGTGAAGAAATTGATTTTCTAATTTAGTATGATGTTGCCATATCTTGAGAAGTATGATTTGAAGAATATAAAGATGTTGGTAAAAGACACAGAAAGAATATGATGAGTAAGGGGATGAATAAGGTATTCAATGGGAAACTATTACCAAGTCAGACAATGATGAGATCATGATGTTTAGATTATTTTGACATCATACATATGTTGTAAATTGTAAAGGTTAATACTATACTATGTTATCAAGCAAAGAATCTAGTCGGTAAACCCTAAGGAACCTAGTTGGTAAACCCTAAGGTTATTGCTATCAGTTAATGAAGGTGGAATGTCTACCGAGTGAAGTTTAGTATTTATCGAGTTGTTACCGAGTTGTAACCAAGCTATAACATAATGCATTAAATGGTTACATGCGTTATTTAATGAAGGAAGCTGATGAACTAGAACTGATTGAATGATTGGTATGCCGTAAATATAGTTTGTTAATGAATCTATGGCAAAGGAAAGTCGACATGAAGATCTACAACATAGATTGAACTGCAATACCCTGGCACAAGTTCCAAGAAATATATGCAAGTTCCTAAGCGAAGTGAAACCTTTTCAGATCGAAAGATGCATTGAACCTGGACAAGATTGAAGATCTGATGGCTATGATTGATCATGGGAAATGTGATCAAGGAGATTAAGCGGTTAGCTAATTATTTATAAATAGGAAACTGTTGATAAACAATGCATGCGGGCAAGTGTATGCACAGGGATGCTACATAGTGATTACCAAGCACAGAAGCTTGAAGACTTGTTTGAATAACAGAGTATGGAAGCCCAATAGATGGACAAGATTAGTTCTATGTCTAGATTGTATTGAACAAATAAGAATATGCTTTAGCATTTTAGATGTGAAGTTGCAGATAGATTTTTATTACTGTTATTTTGTGAAAGTGACAGAAAATCTCTTAACCGAGTGGACTTAATAGTCTTATTTGTAAAACCCTCTAGCAAGGTGACATTCTAATTGAGTGTTTGAAATCCTTTAACAAGGTCACTTCTAACAAGGTGAAGATCCTAATAAATCTGAGGGAAATCCCTTAACTGGGTCACATCTAGCAATGTGTTTGTAATCTTTAACAGGATTTGCTTTTAACCGACCATACTCTAGAAGAGTATATTTCTTAGTGGGTCTGAAATCCCACAGTGGTTTTTCCCTATTTGGGTTTCCACGTTAAATCTGGTGTTATGAGGTTTATGATGTTTCTATGCTTTTGAGTTTGCATGTTTGACAGTTATTGTTATATTACTAAAGTATATGTTACCGAGGTTGAATCTGATGTTTTTATGGAAGATTAAGGTTGTATGATTCACCCCCCCCCTCTCATCTTGTTGGCTATTGGATCTGTACTTACATTAAGTATTAGAACTGTCATGGACCATATGTAATCACAGCAAAATATTGATTAGGAGCTTATCAATTGGCTACTCCTGAAGGCGATCCTTTGGATGATCCAATGAATATCATGCACCTCAAAAGATTTTATGCCTAGTCCTCAGAAAGTCTTAAATTGTCAAAAAAGAATTTTAAAAAAATAAAGAAAAATACAAAAAAATGAGAAAAAGATCATGAAAAAAGTGTCACTTTGGTGAAAACCTAGCAAATAGGTGCCTTGTGACACAAAAAAATTTAAAAAATCAAAAAAAGAAAAGAAAAAACAATTCGTCCATCAATGAAAACCACTTTGTGGTGCTATGGACAAGTACCTTGGTGAAAACCTCCATGCAAGCGCCAAGGTAAGTAACCGGATCCATTCTCTATCAAGTCGACATTACAAAAACACCCTCCATCCAATCCACCCATTCACAACATTCCTTCTCTTCCAATAAAACATGCATATGATAATAAGTCTTCTCCAGAGTCGTGAATAAGGAATGTCCCATTAAACTGAGCTTTTGTGCCTCTCTGTGAGCTTCAAGAAGTTTTGAGAATAGTCCTAAGTCCGTAAGTCAATCTTCAAAACCATAGGATCACTTACCTAAACCAAAAGTCCACTTTTCCCTAGGGATGATTCCTTCCCTCACCTGGAAACCTAATCCTCCATCCTAATCCTACTCTTGGTAAGAGGTATCATTTGGTCACGAATGAGTGACTTGTTATATTTTTTTGGATTTTTCATTTAGACTTGCATCGTTTGCCCTATGACTGCAACTATCTATGACTGCCTAGATTTGCCACATCCAAGTATGTTACAATAGGGGCATACTGGGGCATATTTTTTAGTATGGCATGTTTTGGATCTCTCTTGTATAAACCAGTGACCTGGTATTAGTGTTTATCAACACTTACCTTCTCAAGTACAAGAGGTATCAGTGTGTTTGAGGGTTTCCTTGCACATACCCACAACTTTGTATTAGTGTTTCTCAACACTTGCATAGCTGTGTATAAGGAATTCCCATTTATCTGAAGAGTCAGTCCACGCCTTGGGTTTCTCATGGCATCTTGATTCCTATAATCAATGGTGCAAGTCACCCAAGGCAAAATCAAACTAGGTTGTCTCTCCACATTTTTTGTGCACAAAATTTCACCATCATTCCATAAAATCCTAAACTCAATAATCCCATGGAGTCCTCAATTTCCTCCATTTCCTGTTTATTCCATATTCTTCTATTTTTCTAACTAAGATAATTGTGTTCTTATTGGCATAATCCCTCTATTATGTATTCACATCATCTAGATTGCATTACTTATTTCAACTAGATAGTCATTTTCCACAAAACATTTATCACATAGGTTGCACTTATGTTGCATCACATAAATAAAATATACTTGTTCATCCATGTAACATTACATTCAGATTGCATCATAAATAATTTTACATCTATGAATCCATTATACATTTGAATATATGCACATAAAAAAGTATAAGTCACTCATCTCGCAACCAAAAATGTGTCAGCAAGGCATCATAATCATACATGTATAAGCATCCACTCTGCATCACAAATATGTCAGCACAACATATCCTTTATTGCATCCATATATTGCATCACAAGAAAAATAAAGAGAGTCCATCATAATAAAAAGTACACATCATCCATCATCATCAAATCATGTATATATATATAAAGAGGTAAATGTGTCTGCCATAATACATTGATCGCACTAAAGGGTCAAAATATGATATAAAAGAAAAATAAGGAGCTAGCTCTCCCCTCCTATCTATCCACCCCCCTCTATTGTACCTCCTTCGCCTGATCCTCTTGCCTCCCCCCCTACCAGTGGCCGAAAACCCACTGATCCCCTCGTCTCCTAACTTTGAGATGGTCACTGACTATGGGTCTTGTGAGACTACACACTCCCAGTGTATGAGGTTGCTTGTTGTGCTATAGGCACTGCTCCATGGTATAGCCCCCTATAGTACTTTGCCTCTCTAACTTCCCTCTCTACCTTGTCCCGCTACTGCATAATATCAGTAAGTATATACACTAGCCCTATAGGAACCAATGCCTAGCGAGCTGCATCCCTCTCCCCCCTTAGCCATGTCACATCTACCTTTGCCCTTTGTACCCTGACCTCAAGCCCTACTAGCTCGGCATCCTATCGATGAATGACATCCTGCTACCCTACAATAGTTGTCCCTATCTGGGCCTCCTCCAACATCCTCTCTAACTCCTCCCTCTCCTCCCTCAAGGCATCCACCTCTGTCCTGGCAGTATGGAGATTCTCTGTCAAATCGACTATCTCTCATGTCAACCGCTCCACCTCTACCCGCATGCTCTCCCTCTGAGCCCTCTCTACCTATAGCTCATCCTTAACAGAATGAAGCCTCACTTGATAAGTATCCCGCTCCTGCTATAAAAGGTCAAAATTAGCTTGTGTCACTCCACCCCTCTCCTCTGTCCATGCCTCACTAATATCCATAGGTACACCCTCCCCTCCCTCACCAACTGTGGCCTCCACAACCTCTCCCATTGGGGCATCCTCTCCCTCTCCCTCTCCCTCCTCTGGATTCCTCCTCCATACCACCTGGAATCTCCTTTGTTGTCTTCCCGCACCATGTCCTGCACTAACCACAACTCTCTCTCTTGGACCATCATCCTCCCCACCCACCACCTAGTCAACCCTTGGGTGTAGCTCCTCATCCCCCAACACCTTAGGAATGGTAAGCCGCACTACCAAGTGCCCCTCCCACTAGCTCCTATATCCACCTATTGTGCCTGGATCCTCCCCTGCCCACATCCGCTCATCCCAGACCAAGTGAAATGTTGTCTGGAAGTTGGTTCGGCCCTCCAAGGGACTCGCTGTAGGGCCCCAATACCTCACCTCCCGTGTAATCCAACGATACACTAGAATATGCCCCATTATATGCTGCATCTATCTAAGCTATCGGGCCACCCTGAATGGAGCATAGTACTCCATGATATATACAGATCTCCCAAAAATCCACATCTCCACTCTCGTCCAATGCAACTAGCAGTCATACCCACAGCTCTCACATCCCAAAAATGGCCTCCATGTGAACTATGCCAACTCATCCAAAATCCTCCTCCAAAACCATACGGACGTTTTCTGTGTATAATGCAGTAATCCCTTGTATCTGTCCACAAATAGCTATCAGGGCCGTCTGCCCTGTACCCCCAATGGCTGAGTCACTGCAATATGCTCCCACACCCAGATGTGTAGAAGTGTGACCCTTGCAGATAAACTGGCATACTCTTTATAGACCACCAGATACATATCATGATATAGTTGGGCTAGCATTGTTGCACCCCACATATTATACACCATCATGAACCATGAAGTAAACACATCTGCTCCACCCCAGAGGGAATCCATGTCTGCCCAAATCCGGAATGATCTGCCCACTCAAGAATCCACAAATAACCAAAACCAATCAAGGAATCCGTCGAACACCCATCGCCCGACCCAAATGCATCTTTCTCCTATCCAACATCAGTGGCATCTCATATTCGCACACCTCCCATAGATAAAAATCTGCTACATCTAACTGATACTCAAGGATAACACCACAAACAGGGATCTTCAAGATCCTCCAAACATCCAATAGGGTAACTGTGGCCTCTCCAGTCAGCAAACAAAAGGTCTTATACTGACTATCCCACCTCTCCACTAGTGTCATCATCATAGCAACATGCGCCCATATCCTTGGCCACCTGCCTACATAATGAAATTCTGGGGTAGCTAGCACCTCTAGCTCATCGTGACCTAACTCATGATACATGCTCATCATAGCAGGCCAATGCTCTCTCGAAGCCAACGGCCCCATCTCCACCTACATCCATCAGACCAAATCGTTACTTCCATGCCCAAAAAAAATCCTCTCCTGGCCTTTGGAACCAGCCATACCCTCCCCTTATTCCAAAATTCTAAGAAAAACTTTATTTCCCCCCTTCCCAAGTGCACGCACTGATCTACCCAGCACTCATGCCAAAACCATGAGGTTTGCACCAATCGGCAAGTGCTCGTGCCAACAAAGAGTCCTACCTTGTTCAGGCCCCTTCCTAGACTTATCAATGCAAGCGCCCATGCTTTAGTGCGAGCGCGTATGTAGCCCCTTATGTGCCCATGTCGAAGCGCGAGTGCCAACATCGAAGCACCATAGCTAGTGCTGAAGCACGAGCAACCCCATTGATCCCCCCATTCCCCAAAAAAACCCTATTCTACAAGACCCTACTGCAAGCACCCACGCTAATTGCTAGTGCTCGCGCTAACCTAGGGGTGTGCACGCTAAAACAATAATCAGCACGTGCACGTCGCCTAACCTAGACCTTTATTTCTAGCCCAAATTTTTCCCAAAATAAAAAATTCCAAAAGAGAGATAGTCCTACTCACCAGTGGGCCATAGCTAGTTGGTCGGTCGAATCGTCAGATCCTCTCGGCACGATGATCATGAACTGGAATACAGTCCATCTCTCCTTCTCTTCTTCTTCTCTCTAAGTGGCTCCAAGGCTTGTGTGTAACAATGACTCCTCATTGGGCCCATTGTCCCTTATATGGGCCCCCATGAGGGCCCATTTTCCTCCACGGTCTCACATCTTCTATTCTTCCTTCCAGATTTTCCATGTCTGTTTCATATTTCTTCCCACACTTTACGCTGGGGTATCTTTTTCTTCTTCTATCTTTTACCCATTGCCAAATTTGCCACTACGTAAAAGAGGGGCAAAATGTAAACACTTAAAAATTATTATTTTTATTATTTTTAATTTCTCACATAATTAATTTATTAATTAATTATGCAAATTCTAATTCTCCTTAATATTAATTAATTATAATTAATACTATCACTATAGCATGTGATTGATTTATTTAATAAATCAACCCCTCTTTTTATTCTTCTAAAAATTAAATCTTCTCAAATCCTCCCCTTAGCTAATTAATTTCAATTAAATAGTTAACCTACATGATTCCTACAAATCATCTTCCTAATCCATCATTAACCTAATAAATTTTTCTAGAAAATCCCTAAACTCACTTAACCTTACTCTTCTAATTTTTAATTCCCCCCACTCATTCTCTCTCCTAGTCAGATCCTCCTACAAATCCTATCCCACCTAACCTTTCATCTAATCCCACTCCTAATGAGTTGCTACTAGCTAATCATCATGATTAGCCACAAAGTCAACTACTTGTCCCTTCCATCCAACCACTATCCTTAAATGCTCTTTTCCTAGGTGAATGTGAGATTTTCAAAATCTCACATTCTTCTAGGCATCTCATCTCCCAAGGAATTTTTAATTCCTTCTTATTCCTCAAATCCCCATGATCATCCTTTTTTGAAGAATTTTAAATTTTTCCTCCCCATTCTTCAAGGAATGTCCCATCCCTTTCTCTTCTAAAGGCACATTGGGAAGTCTTCCCAATGCAACTTGAGGAGTGTGGAGACAAGAAATGCCTTTAAGGCATATCTCTTGGTCTCCACACCCTCTCTTGGGCCTTTTGTGAGCTCACAAGAAATCCTAGCCCTTCATCTTGGGTCCATCCTAGCCATCCATTCTTCCTCTCCTCTTCCTATAAATTGAAGACTCCATTCCTTCACTCATCATCTCCAAGTTTAGGAAGCTTATGCTGTTAATTTGAGCCTAGAAAATCATCATAGCATCCTTACCATGCCAAAATCATCTCTCATCCATACTTAATCATGTCAACCATATCATTCTTCAAGATCCATTTTTATCCATTTGTGCACCATATTTGGAGAGCCATCCACATCAAGAAAGAAAAGAGAAAATCAACATCAAGTTGGAGGCACATGGGGCCCACTTCAACTCCATCTAAGCTCCATCTGAAGGAGAAAGTAAAAATATTATGAGGTATATGCATATCATTCATGTTTTCATGTGATTTAAGTTATGTCTTTGATTTCATATGCTACCATGTTTGATTTGCATGTTGACTAACTAATCCACCTCACTCTCCTTTACACCATCTTCAGTAGTCAAAAGAGTTTTCAGATATTTGAAGGGCACATCAGAGTATTCTTTGTGCTATCATGTTAATTTAGTTGGAGATGTGATTTCCTTTGATATTCATGGTTGTGGGGATTAAAACTAGGTAAGTGATACTGATAGAAGGAGACCCATCAGTTCTTATGTGTTTACTTTATTTGGTGGTGCAATTAGTTGGATTAGTAAGCGATAGGTTGTGATTGCTTTTTCCACTACTGAATCAAAGTATATGGCAGCTACTCATGCTTGTAAAGAAGCCATTTGGCTAAAGAGACTGTGTTCAGACATTGGAATAATACAAGGAGCCATGATAGTTTATTGTAACAGTCAAAGTGTGATCTTCCTAGCTAAGAACCTGGCATTTCATGCTCAAACCAAGCACGTTGATGTTCAGTCTTTTATCAGAGATATGGTTGAAGAAGGCAAAGTGAAGTTGGTTAAGGTAGAAACTTTGATTAATGTTGTAGATGCTTTAACTAAGGTTGAGAGCACAGATAAGTTCAAATGGTCTTTGAATCCTATGGGCCTCCACTTGTGTGTCAACTTCAAAATAACTATTGCCTTAAACATGCATCTCAAGCTTGATATGCCATGATGAACTCATTCCTTCTGATAGTTGGTTTCACTCTATGGTATTTTGATCAAAATGTATACATTATGTATAAGGATGAAACTCTCACTTTTATGGTTCTCTATGTTAATGACTTCTTGATCATAGGGAGTCACTCATCCACCATCAAGGTAGTAAAATTGCTCTACATGATAGATTTTTTATATCATAGTTGGGTCTTTTGTAGTACTTCTTGGGGATTGATGTTACTTAGTCACCTTCAAGTATCTTCCTTGGAAAACCCAGGTATACAATGGTATGGTCTCCAAATTTTGCATGGTTGACTATAAGCCTACACCCACTCCATTTTGTTAGGGGTCAAACTTGAGTTTAAGTTTTCTTCACCTTGGTTGATGGCACTTTATACCGATAGCTTGTTGGGAGTCTCGTCTACTTGAATCATATGAGACTTGATATGTCATATGTTGTGGGCATAGTTTCTCAATTCATGCAAGATCCACATGAATTGCATTGGAAAACAACTAATTAGATCCTACGCTATAGTCAAGCTACTCACAAATATGGAATTCAGTATGCAACAGGTGTGGATATTGACTTGGTGGCATGTATGGATTCAAATTGGGCAGCTGATTCTCAAGCTCACAAGTCCATTTTAGGGTATTTCTTCTCACTTGGTTTTGGTCCATTTTTCTTGTTGAGCAAGAAGCGATCTACAATTTCTCTTTCATCAATAGAGGTTGAGTCTTGTGGGGTAGTCAGTACCACAACTGAGGTTATTTGTCTTTAGAATATTCTCCATGAGTTTGGTATTCCAATTAGAAATCCTACTATCATCTTTTATGATAATTAGCATGCTATGTAAATCTCATGAAATCTAGTTCATCACTAGAGGGAAAAACACATTGAGACACATATGCACTACATTCGAGAGATGATTTAGGAAGGAATCATTAACCTTGAGTATTTTTCTACTTTGGAGCATAGTACAAACATCTTCACCAAACCCTTTACCAAAAGCATGTTGCTTCATTTGAGAGTTTTTCTTCTGATGTGACTGGTATCAACTTTAGAAAGTACTTCTTACTCCTTCATTGTCCATTTTATCTCTCTACATAGGGGGCTATTCCTCTCTGCTAGCATTTGGCATAACTAATACAAATAAGGTGATGCAATTGAAGATGGATGACTGCACCAGTAAAGGATAGAAGTCTATTTGTGATGAAGAGATTGAGATTCTATGAATATATGACATGATCAATTATTTGTGTTGTCATTACTGGCACCTGATATCAAATGATGTTCTTTAATTTTTGTTTTGTCATTTAAGTGATTTGGTTTACCAGAGGACAAGGTTTATCGACAGAGAGCTAAAGTCTATGAAATAGGACTTTAACCGATAAAACAGAGTTGTTTTGATTGGATCGGTTGATCGGTGATGATTGGTGATTTGCGGTTTGGATTGTAAACTTGTATCATGGAAAGGAGTATCTAACTAGAACTGGAACTTGTATTGATTACCGAAAGGCATGTTTCAAATTTCTAATCAAGTTTTGCCAAGGTTTTAGTAGGTCTTAAAGACTGGTGAATAAATCATCAAATTGGTTATGATTTATGTTATGACGATGATCGACGGAGAGTTTACATGAAGTTGGTAACACAACACAACCCGTGTGAAATATTTAATTGTTGTTTTAGTGTGATTCAAGAAATATTTTCTTGGAAATCAGTAAAATGCTTAGTAGAGTGTTTTGAGGATTTGACTTTGGTATAGATCAGATTTCCGTGATGGGTTCTGATCAACCAATGGTTGATATTGCATTGAAATTTTTTGTAATGTTTTGTATAGCGATCTATGATGATCTCTTATGAATTGAATTGTAAATTCATGATGTAATTAGGTTTTGTGGCCAACCTAGCTAACATGGATATTTAGGATGACACAATTGATGTTTATGGTGTTAGTGGTCTTAGAGAATATGTTAAGCCATCCAGATGAAGTGTGAGATCTTCCTGAGAGTTGCAAAGTGTTGTGTATAACTGGATCTGATCAAGCAAGCAAATAACTATAAGTAACAAATCATTTTCTTAATGTTGTTCCCTAACAGTTGGAACATGTTAAATCCCTTAATCGGGTAGGTCCTAATAGGCCTTAAACATTTAAGTCCCCTACCAGGGAAGCTCTCAAAAGAGTGTTAAATCCTCTCATGAGGTTGATCCTAATAGATCATCAAGCTCTTAACCAGGTGTATTGTAAGCTCCTAACAAGGGTAAGCTCCTAACAAGGCATACTTAAAAAGAGTACAAATATTTGTGGGTACCAACTCCCTTCGTGGGTTTTCCCTATTTGGGTTTCCATGTCAAAAACTTATGGTGTTCATGTGTGGAATATTTTTTATGTGATGTTCTTATTTAATTCATGCATTATTTTTGAGACACTGGTTATGATGTTTTATCCGAACTTTATTAGAGGTTACTGGTACTGATAAGAAGTTTTTTGCGAAAGTTTTTTATCTTATTGATAAGGTTAATGAGTTGGTAAATGATCAAGTTTATATGATTTCTTTGGTGGTGAAAGTATCAATAGTTAAGGTAAATGATTTGATTAATGTGTTATGCAAATATGATAAAGAGGGTATTAGATCTGATTAAAGAAGTTGAGATATTTTAGATCTCATATATTTTTATTTTTTAGTTAGAGTTTCAATTGGTCTTAATTATGATTCACCGTCCTCTCAGTATTAATTGGATCCTCATATGATTAACAATTGGTATTAGAGATTTGGTCCTCTATGTGTAGAAAGCCTAATCACTTGAGGAAAATATTCTGAGGAATTTAAGATGATGAAGAAAGAGGGTCCCAAGTTCAACAAGGATAGCTACAAGATCTAGAAAGACAGAATGAAGATCTACATCAAAGGTCTTGGTGCACAATATTGGAAGCAAGTTGAAACAACATATGTTGCTCCTACCACTACTCCATTGACAACGGATAAACTCAGAGAGTGGCAAGATAACATGCAAGCCCTAGAAGCTAATGCAAGTACTTTATCTGATTCAGAATATATTGATGTTCAAGGATTAGAAACTGCAGGTATGGTTTGGAAAAAGTTAGAGACAATCTATGGAGGAGATGACCATATTGAAAGAGCCAAAGAGAAAATATTGAGAAGAAAGTTTGATGAAATGAGAATGCTTGAAGGAGAGAATATTGGACAGTTTGGTCAGAGAATCAAAGAAGTTTTTGGTGGCATAAATAGTGCTGGAGGCAAAATAGAAGATGATACTATGAGATTTTACCAAGATCAAGAGGCAATGGAAAGAACAAATAAGAGAGACAAAATAAATGATAGGAATAAACTGTATTATATCAAGATGCAAAATATGATCAACTGGATCATTACAAGATATAGATTTATTGCCCGTACAAACAATGTAGATGAGCATGCTTATATAGGCAAGGCTAGGGATATGTGAGCACACAAACATGACATGTGGCTTAATAGGAAACAAGGATAGGTAGGAAATAGGTGTGGGTAGGTAGGAGAAATAATATAATATTCCACATGAGGTGGAATGTAACAACAAGATAAGATCAACACCATAAAAGGTGGAAATTCTCCTACACACACTATCCCAATGTGGCACAAACACCCAAGTGTCTCATACCCAAACTACAATTAAATGCATGTATCTAAGTAAACTTAAGTAAGGTGTAATGATATCCAATATGAATAATTATTTACACCAACACCCCCCCTTAAGTTCAACTTAGGGAAATGCGCTAAAGTCTACAATGCAACTAAGAAATGCAAGATGGGTCATGACTATGAGGCCATATTAGGTACCCATGTACAAATGCAAATGAAATCTCCCACAAAGTGAGGAAAGAGAGAAAAACCCAATGGGAAAAAACCCTCCCCCAAAAGAGAGATGATGAAAGCACACAATGCTCTCAATGATGAATAAGAAGAACAAAATATCCCCCCCCCCCATAAGAGAGAAGAAGAGACCATGAAGCCCCCCCTCAATGTTGAATCTCTTGCAAAGATGGTCCGATGATGTTGACCAAAATACCTCCCCATAAGGAAGAAAGAGAGCCAATGCTGCACCAATAATGTTAAAGTGTGACAAAACCAAGTACCAAGTCGATGACGATGAATCACTCACTGCAACAAAATGAAGATCGGGCATGGAGACAACTTGTTGTGAGCATCATCTGGATACTCAGAAATAGCAGAAATATCGATACAATTCAAGTCTCATGGGAGCCATGCACAAATGTGTACAATCTAAGTCTCAACTAGAGCCATGCACCAAGTCTCACAAGATATTCCTAATCTATGTGTACAAGAGGATTACATCAAATATGTCAACAATGACAAGATACAAAGAGGTGTGGCAATTTATGATAGTGCGAGTACAACATTGCTCATGCAAGAGCATACAACATGATAGTGAAAATGTGGAAACATGAAGATGATACCACCAAGAAGCCCTATAGAATACTGTAGAAAAAGACACCTCCGATTGGGATGTGGCCAAGAGATATAAAGGAGAAAATCAACCTCCCCACTTGACTACCGGTTGGAAGCACTGCAAGACAGGTTGTAAGTGACAAGAAAAAAAGTGTTCCCAATTTGACTTATTAAATGATGTTTGTGTTTTTAAAAGATTTTAAAAATCTAAATAAAAACAACTTATTAAAGCCCATGCAAAACATTTTTTTCGGATTTTTTTTTTTCCAAAAATTAATAAAAAATAGAAGACCTATACCTACAAGTCCGTATGGCAGGTTGGGAGGGGAGATTTTTCCAACTTGGGGTAACGGAGGCCAATTTTGATGAATTGATAGTCGATCTTGGGGTTTTTGGGCCTTCTGAGCACAACGGCGATAACAGATTAAATAGAAAAATGCTCCAAAATTGAATATCGGTGTCGGGACAAGTCACCACCCTCCACCTTCAAACGGTTCTAGATTTGGCCTCGGATGTCAGATTTGGACGAAATAAAAAGCGATTCTTAATTTCTCGAACCTCCTCAATCTAATGGTGACCTCAAATCTGACCCAACAAGCTCCAACAATAACCTACAATAGAAAGCTCCAAAATGCAAAACCCTAAATTTCTCTCAATTGACAAACCAATGGCACTCTAATGGCTCTGATACCATGTGAGATTTTGCCAAGATCAAGAGACAATGGAAAGCATAAATAAGAGAGATAAAATAAATGATAGGAATAAATTATATTCTATCAAGATGCAAAATATGATCAACTGGATCATTACAAGATATAGATTGATTGCCTGTACACAATGTACATGAGCCTACTTATATAGGCAAGGCTAGGGATATGTGAGCACACAAACATGACATGTGGCTCAATAAGAAAAAATGGTAGGTAGAAAATAGTTGTGGGTAGGTAGGAGAAACAATATAATATTCCACATGAGGTGGAATGTAACAACAAGATAAGATCAACGCCATAAAAGGTGGAAATTCTCCTACACACACTATCCCAATGTGGCACAAACACCCAAGTGTCTCATACCCAAACTACAATTAAATGCATGTACCTAAGTAAACTTAAGTAAGGTGTAATAATATCCAAGATGAATAATTATTTACACTAACAAATACAATAGTAAGTAAAATGCTAAGAACTCTTAAACCTTAGTATGCTATAAGAGTATCGACAATCCAAGAACTTAGATCAATTTCAAAGGATAAGGTAATTATTGATTCATTTACTAGTAATTTCTTACATATTTTGAGAAATAGTTTTGACAATAATGTCACAAAATCTAGTAAATCTACCTTTAAAGCTATTGGTGTCCCCTCAACTTTTCATTAAAAATTTCAAGCTTGCAGGTTGCCTTATGGTGTCTCTTTTCTTTTCAGTCTTTGTATTTATTCACTTTGAACCTATGTCGTTGAACCTTTAAACAGTTCAAAAAGGTTCAAGGTTCAAAGCATGTTTTATGTAATGTCTCTAGTGGCCTTTGTCTTAACTAAAGAAAGCATGTTGTTGTTATGCGTTTTAAACTTTGAACCTGTGAACCTTTTTGGTTCAAGGTTCAAAAGGTCCTTTAGCATGAGTTGTGGCTATGTAATATTATTTAATGAGAAAGTGTAAATGTGTTGAATTCTGTATTGAACCCGAGCCTTGAACTATTTGATTTCTCAGTTCAATGGTTCAAAGTTCAAAGTCCTTTCACTTGTTAGTTATGGTTATTGCTTGTTCCCAGTATTGTTTTGAGCCGCTAGTTTACTGTTGTTCTCACTAAATGAACTTGAACCATTGAACTCTTTATGAGATGGTTCAAGGTTGAAAAGTTTCACTCTAAGATGATTCTAAGGATTTTGATAACACTGGAGGCAGTGCGGTAAGAAGGAATATTCTCAGCATCTAATAATTTAAAATTCTAAATTTGGAAAGTAATCATGAGGACATTAACTATATGTGTAGAGGTGATTGGAAATTAAGAAAGTGTCAGTTTTTCAATCAAATCAATGTTACTTCACACGTTTAAATGAATCATTATGAAGTATGTGTAGTTTTTTCTCAGTTTTTTCCCGTTTGTTCAAAAAAGATATATGAATTCATCTCCATACTTTGTAAGAGTTGTAGCTATTATAATTGAACGAACTAGAGACACCGAAGGTAAATTTAGCTCTACTTTCTTGAGAGGGTTTCACAGATTCATGGTTGTAACAAGTGAGTTTAGACAATTTCCCTATACTGTATTTCCTTAGTTCAGAGGATTTGTCAGTGTAAGAAGAAAATATTTGGTTTGTTGGAGTAGAATTCCATCTTGCTTTAGAATTTCTTGATAAAAGTATAAGTAGGTATTATGAGGCCAATACTACCAAAACTTGGTGGACATCATGTTTTGTGAGCATACTACCAGAATTTGATGATACTTCTTTAGCTCATACCGACCTAGGGGATTTCTTAGAAAGAGCCAAAAACCTTGAAGCTAGTTCAATGATGGAGAAAATTGTAAGAAGCGGTCTCATTGAAGCCTCTGCATTTCCACTTGCTGCCCTATGCCCAGATTTGGTATTATCCTACATGAATAGGTATGATGCTAAAAACAGATGTATAAGAACTAGTGGTGGCGAGTTATTAGTTGATATTAACAGGGAAATAGTTATGGCGGCGATGGGAATCCTGCATAAGGAGTCATATGAGGACTGGTCAATTGGGACCTCATATGCATTCTTCTCTTAGAAGAAAAGTAAATATAGAAGTGTAATTGCAAGAAACTGGCTCCTCAAAGTTCAAAAAGGTGGGTCACGGCTGTCGAAGCTCCTTAACAGGAAGCACTTCATCACAGAAGTGTGTGACATTGTTATACTGTTGAATAGGCTAAACGGAAATTCACACTCGCTTTATTGGGAGGATTGGATGTGTTTTTATATTAAGGTGACAAAATTTTTAATTGGGTGCAAGTAATTGCAGAGAGACTCCATGAAGGTTGAAGTAATTTTGTGAGAATGTCTATCTTTAATATGTCTTCTCATCTATTCTACATATTAGCATGTACCAAAGATTGGCACAACTTGCTCAATGAACCATGGGTGGATAGTATGAAAGTCTATGATTACTATCCTTTATTACAACAATAGAAATATGTGGAAAATATTGCCAGATGAAATGGTGTCTTTGAAGAAAGACTTTCTTTTGAACTATAGGGTGGTGTAAATAAAAGGATGTCAGTTGAAGCTATGGAATTGATAAGTATATATGGCAGCTTCTTCATTCAATTTCCTAGGTTTACCTATCTTTGGGTAGGTGGTTTTGAGGGTGAACCATTCAAGATACCTAGGTACACCTTTGATAGCTATGTACTTATTGCAGTGAGTAGGCAACTAGCTCATATTGATAAAAGGTTAGGGTAAAAAGGTGAATTTGGAGTTGCCTTTCCCATTGAACTTGGATATTACAATTGTAAGTCTGTGTCTGATGCTTTGAATTTGGAGTTGGAATTTAAGAAAATGAATTTGTAGTCCTATGTTGCTAGATGGAAGTTTGATAGGAGGGGCTATGTTGTGGAAAACCTAAATGTAGATGAACACTTTTGTCATGAACCCCAATTGAAAGATTACTAGGAAAATTGCAGTGATGAGTACAAAGTAAGGAGGATACTATGGTCAAGATTTAATCTACAACAAGTAATAACCATGAGATTTCCCATGAATGTTTCTAGAGTACAGGAGGAAATAGGGGAGGATGTTCTAGATCTTGAATTTAATAAGGAGGTTCAAGGGCAACCAATTCCTGAGATTGCTGGGATAAAAAGGAAGATGAAAACATTTAGGCCAAGACTTTCAATTTTATAAGAAGAACTGAAATATGGTTAAGAGATTAGAAATTTAGAAAAGGATCATTAATGCCTTCACATGAACTAACAGTTGGTTCACATGCATCAACTCAACTTCCTATTTCAATTGCTAACAAGATTGTTGATGTTGCAGGTGATTCAAAGTGAGTTGTTGAAGAAATTCAACTTAGAAGATCAAAAAGGTCCCTATTGAGTTCCTCACTAGTCCGAGTGGCTCAGGCAAGAAGCAAGAAGAAGAGAAAAGAGCCAACATTGAGCCAAATCATCGTAGACTTGGATCGAAGTGAGGAATTTGAAATAATAATGGATCAACAGGAATTGAATGAACCCCTGGTACAAGATGTGGACATGGGTAAAGAACCAGAGGGTGAGCTGAATCTAATAAGTACCCTAACTATTGTAAATTCACTAAGTACTCAGACAACCCCTCTGTTAAATAACCTTCAAGCACTCTATGATGGTTAGAGGCTTCCATTGGGAAGAAATGCAGTGTGGGCCCAATCACAATTCCTATGAAAGATATGGTTAGAAAGTGTCTCAAAAAAGTTTCCAAGCCAAAGAAGTTTAAAGCACAAAAAATGCTTGAGGTAGTAAACCTATTCCAAGAAGAGACTCAGAGAAATCCACTGAAGATTACTTCACTGTGGATAAAATTGATTTGGGGGTTGCTTCACGAGCGGTTGATGTCAAATGCTTAGAATCCTCCATGAAGAAGATGATTTCCAGATGATGGAAGGACCAAAAGGATAAAAAAGAGTTGAAGCAAATAATCACCCAAATGGTTGAATACATTAATGCTATACACCATCCAAGTCCTCAACCCTTGTCACAATTAGTAGTATCCTTCGACCCTAAATCTCCAGTGAACCAAAATATGTTAGATCAGGTTTAGAGGAACATAATGGTGGCAGAGATGTTCAATGAATGGCTTGATCTCATAAAATAGAAAGGTTTAGATTATATTTTCAGTCTAGTAAAAGTATACGAAGATGTTGTGATTGTAAGCAAGGAATTGGAATTAGAAGTTGTTGCCTGGGAGAAGGAAAGAACTAAGTGGATGGCAATACTTGTGAAAATGAATGTTGTACAAAAATTTGATGTGATGAAGTTCTTGGCTAAGAAACCTATGGAGAGTTTGGATGACAATTTACTATATGTGTCAAAGAAGAATGTAGAGTGGCAAAATTCAATCATCAAACAGGGCCATGAGGAATCTACAAGATTGCTGAAAGGGTAGACAAATCTAATCGACACAATGCCAAAAGATCTTAAGTGAATTGACATCCAACTTATGAAAGAAGATTCTCAGACAATCGAAGTTGCTATTGCGAAGGAAATGATATAGTTCATTAAGGAAACAAAATCCTTAACTACAGATGATTTCTCGAAGGTGGCTAGAATAGAGTCAATGCTCACAGTTTTTTCTTGATCATCTGAAGGTGCATAAGGAAAAGGTGTCATAGGTAAAAATGGATAAGGAGGTTTGGAAGCAACGTATTTTTCTTATTGGATTCCCCTATTTTCAAGTCATCATAAACTTCTCAGCAGCACATTTGGAGTGGAGTGGCATATGCAGTTCCGCAGTAAAGCAGGATAAATCAATGGCTTCCTCTGCCATGATGGAGTCCTAATCAACCAAGGGATGGGTTGTCAGTCGATCTATGGTTGTTGTTTTAATTTCTTTTGTTATTAAGAAAATGGTTTATTTAACCAGTGGTTAAAGTTAAGTTTTAGTTATGATGTAACGAACTATTAGCCTGGAGGCTATTTATGTTAGTAAGTTAGTTTATGTAAGGGTTCGAAAAACTATGATTTTGAGGAACAAATTTGATTTCCTTGAATTTCTCAGAATTGATATCTCTGGTATTTGAATGAAAATGATATTTTGGATGCAATCTTTTAAATCTATGTGTTTGATGGATTAGCGATCTTTGTTGGGATATATGTTGATGCGTGAAATATATCTTTCATTTACCAACTTTCTCTTTGTGTTCCTGAATTCATTGATTTCATTATTTGCAAGTAAATTCATTATGGATTAAGTGGTACCGGTCCCCCTTGTCCTGTGAGACATGAGAGAGAATTGACCAGTGTTCATATTGCTATGCATTTGCTTTGTTTTGAATTTTTCAAATGAACATGTGTGGAAGTAGGAGTCTATGAGCTCTACATTTGAAATAGATCTTCAAGATATTCTTTTAATTTTATTTGTAAGAATTGTTTTGTGTTGATGAATGAATGTGAAATCCTTTCGCGCTTTTTGGTTAAAAGTGTATTTAATTCAATGTTTTCTGCATAAAAAATCATTGTAAATCTCATGGGGAGCTACCCTCTAATGTAGAGGATGAGCATATAATTGGTTCACCCAACTGTTGGTTTATTTGTTTTCCTTTTATAAAGGGGTGTGCATGAGTCATATTGTAATTCCAGATATAATTTAAAGAAAGGGGTGAATCTATTAACCAACAGATTTTTGGTGACTCTACTGGGGAGTCAAATCACAAGAGTGGTCACCTAGTTAGAAGGTATTAAGAATTGGATTGCGAGTTTTAAAGAATTTTTTTGTGCACCATCAAAGATTTGCATTATAAATAGACTGGAGAAGAGAAGATATACTAGGTCCCAAAGGTAGGAGGGGATAGTTGATTTAGTTTTTCAAGAGTTGTGGAACCTAAATTTTCAGTCCACCTTTTCACCTCAGAGACAAGCAAGAAGTAGGCTTCCTTATCCGTCTCCTTCACTTTATGTATCCTCAGTTTTTCAGGCTCTGTCCTTGCATGGAATTTCTTTAACCAATATAATTAGTCTAATTCCTCTAAATATCATCCTCCCAATGGCAGTAAATAATCCTTGGGGAGCTACAGTAGGTCCACTGAACTTGGGTTTAAATTTGAATCCCCTACCCAAAGGAGCGAGGGATCACTTGCAAAAATTTAGTGGTGATGGGAAGTCCACTGTTGATGATCACTTGAATGCATTCAATGTTTTTTGTGGGATAATAGTTGTTCAACATGAGGATGTTGTTGTGAGGCTATTTGTACAAACACTAATTGGAGTAGTTGCAAATTGGTTCTATCACCTGCCAAACTTTGCAATAACAAATTGGTAGGCACTGAAAATAAGGTTTGAGGCAAGATGTAAAGTAGCAGAGGATGAACACTCTCTTTTAGCTCAATTGACCCAGTTGAAGAAAGAGATTCTAGAGTCCATGAGGGACTTTATAGCAAAATTTGATAAGATTGTACATAAAATTAAAGTCAATCAGAAACCATCAGATGAAAATCTGAAATGTTTTTTTATAAATTTCATGCCTTTAGAGATAGGTTTCCTGATCTGCAAGCAAAGATTTGCAACCCTAAGTAATGTCAAAACAGTTGCGGTTGAGTTGGATGATGATTTGATCACTGTAGGGAAATGGAAGAGAAGTACAGATACCCAATGCTCGACCTTCTACTTCTTTAGACCCTATAATCTAGAGACTAATGAATGATGTAATAACTCTTAAAAGACAATTACCCAAAGCCAGTACATCTTACTCATCCTATTATCAAGACATACCTAGAAGGAATACAAATCAGTCTTTGGGGATTGGAAACAAATCTTTACAACTACCCCCTACCCAACAAGATTGGCGATTGAAGCCCCACCACCCAAGGGAAGTATGTGTGTTTTTCATCTTACAGATGAACATGTTGGCAATTCCTATCCTGAAATGGTGCGTTATGCACAACTAATGAATTCTAAAGAGGTTTCAAAGGAATTGAGTGAAGAAGAATCTTTTAAGTAACCTGGCAACTCTAATCCACTTCCTAGAGTACTAGTCAGATTCAGAAAGAGGAGGTGACAATTTGGTTACTTTAGAGGATCCTTCATGTGTTGTACTCACAAGAAATCAACAGAATGTAAAACCTCAGGGCGTATCTTCTTCCCCTACAATGAATTTTAAAAGTAAGGAAATTGTTTCCATATTTTATAACAATGATCATAAACCTCAAGAACTTCAGTTGGAAAAATTTGTAGAAAAAGAAAGTTCATTTGATATTGTAGAGTTTTGTAAATCCTCCTGGATCCAAATTACATTGGCTGAGTATCTTAAATTAAACCCCAAAGAATTGGATAGACTTGTTCAGTTTGTAAGAGGAAATAATGTGATACAAGCTAGTGGAAAATAACAGTTAGTAAATGCCACATTGTCTTCCCACAGTGATGTGTCAGATTATCCTGTTGCTCATGAAATGACCCCTAAAATAACTGCCCTCCAAACAGATGATACTTCATCTATCCTCGACTAGAAACTTGATCCTTTTTACATACCATTGTTTATAAATGGTCATAAATTAAACAATGGTATTATAGATTCAAGTGCATCAAATAATATAATACCCTCTATAGTTGCCAAAGCATTGGGGTTATCCTTGACAAAAAATATTTGTAGATGTTATTCAATGGACTCCAAAAAAATATCTCTATTAGGACAGATCAAAGATGCTCAAGTAGCTCTTGTTGTTCACCTGAATAAAATAATCAAGTTGACTATTCTAATAGATGATATTCCTGCCAGCTATGGCATGTTCCTAAGTCACACATTTTGTAGAGAATGAGGAGGTGAGATAAAAATGGATTGGTCTCAGGACACAATTCCTATAAGGAAACAATGAGTCATTTTATAGCCTGAACCTAAGTCTAAATTCATTGTTTTTCCCTCTAATGATCCAAGGGCACAAATTCTGTATCATGAATGTCAATTCAGAAATTATGTGATTTTATCTGATAATGAGGTAGCATGGAGTGTATCACAGCCAAAGGGAGAAGAAAATTTATGGTTAATGGAGTTAGCTAGAAGTTGTGCAGTGTCAGGTTCTGGTGTAGGGATAGTACTTATTCCATCTTTTGGTACTCAGATTCCTTTTTCTTTTAAATTGAAATTCCAGAACACAAACAATACGACTAGGTATGAAGCTTTGTTATTAGGTCTAGCTGAAGCCAAGAAATTGGGAGTAAAACTTCTTTGAGTCAAAGGAGATGCAGAGTTGATTGTGAAATAGGTCAGAGGATTGTTCAATGTAAAAAATCAAAAACTAAAACACTACCAAAAATAGAGTTTGGGATGAAATCAAAGATTTTGATGTATTTTCTATTGAAACAATTCCTAGAGAACAAAACTCTAAAGCAGATTCATGACCTGTATTAACTTCCTTATTGATTCCTCATCCTAAGTTTGTTGATGATATTTATTGAGTGGAATTAATATATCAGCCTAGTGTTCCTAATAACTCAGAGTTCTGTCAAGTGTTTGAAAATGACAAACAAATTAACAATTTCATGTAGTGTGTTGAAACATTTACTACTACATATTTTGAAGGGTCATATTCAGAATGTAAAGAGTTTTCACCTGAACGGGCCAAAGAATTGAGTGATGGAGTTATGCAATTAAAAGGGAATAAGATTCATAAAGGTTTGGTTTCTTTAGAATTCCTTTTTGATCATCATGATGCTTACAAGAAAAGAAAAGGTGAACAGATTCCTGCAATTCAAGATGTTGGAGGCTATGAAAGAATTAACGTTGGCACTGAAGATGATCCCAAATATATAAATCTAGGAAAATGTTGCACACCTGTGGAGAAAGAGAGATTCATTATTCTGTTGGAATTCAAATATTTTTTTTCTTGGTGTTATGATGACCTAAAGAACTTTAGGGATGGAAAATTTCAACATCACATTCCTCTGAAGCCTGGAGTAAGTCCTTTTCAACAAAAGCTTAGAAGTTTCAATCCTAAAGTAGTTGAAGCCATATTTCAGGAAGCAGATAAAATGTTGAAGGCTAGGATTATATATTGCATCCATCATTCTACATGGATAGCCAACATAGTTCCTATTTAGAAGAAAAATGGAGAAATAAGGATTTGTGTAGATTTTAGAAACCTAAATCACTCTAGTCTAAAAGATAACTACCATTACCTGCTATGGATCATATTTTGTAAACAGTTTTAGGTTCTAAAATGATGTCCATGCTTGATGTCTTTTCAGGTTATAATCAAATCAATGTTTTAGAAAGTGATCAACATAAGACTGCCTTCATTACTTCCTAGGGTACTTTTTCTTATAACAGAATTCCATTTGGTCTGATTAATGTAGGGGCAACTTTTCAGCGAGCTATGGACCTGTCCTTTGGTCATTTGAAAGATAAGATAATTGTTGTATATCTTGATGATTTAACTATCTTTTCAAAGAGGAGAAAGAATCACCTGAGAGATTTGAGACACTTTTTACAAAGGTGTCGTGAACATGGAGTGTCCCTAAATCCAAAAAAGTTAGTGTTTGGCCTGATAGAGGGTAAATTTCTTGGCCACATTGTCTCTAAAGGAGTAAGAGTGGAAGAGTGGATCCTGAAAGAGTAAAGGTAATTCAACAGTTAAGTCTACCATCAAACAAAAATGCAATCAAATCCTTCTTTGGACAAATAAATTTTCTGAGGAGATTCATTCTTGATTTTGCAAAAACCACTAGGTATATTGTGAACTTTATGAGCAAAAAGAAAGCATTTAAATGGAATGAGGAGGGAAAGAAAGCATTTGAATCAATAAAGGAGGATATTGGTCATCCGCCTATTCTGGTCAATGCAGATTTTAAAAAGGATTTTATTATCTATTGCTATGCCTCAAAGAATACTATGTCAATGATTTTGTTGTAGAAGAACGAGGATAATGAAGAAGTCTAGATATCTTTTATGAGCATTCCCCTAAAGAAACATGAATTAAAATATTCCCTAATGGAAAAACAAGCATATGCGATTGTAAAAGTTGTAAAATAGTTCAGATATTATATTCTTCAATCTCATGAAGTTGTTTATGTGCCTCACTCTGCAGTCAAGAGCATTTTGACAAAACAGGATATAGGAATGAATAATAGAGCTTCATGAGTGTCCAAGATTCAAGAGTTCAATTTGGATATTAAACCTACAAAATTGGTGAGGGGGTAGGGTCTGTGCAAGTTGATTGGTGAAAGTAAGAGTGAAAGGACTAAGGAATTTCCCTTAGTCTTGTTTGTTGAACTTCAACATTCCTAGTTTGCAGATGTTACGTACTATTTGATCTATGGGGGTTGCCCAATGCATCTTTCTCCAAGAGAAAAATTGAACCTGAGACTAAAGGCTGCCAAATACATCATTTTTAATGATGTATTGTATAAAAGGGGTTTGGATGGAATTTTCTTGTGCTATGTAGATAAATCACTTCAAAAGTCACTATTGAAGAGCTTTCATGATGAAGCATGTGGTGGTCATTTTTCATCCACAGTAACTGCTTATAAAATTTTGAGAAAATGTTATTATTAACCAAGTATGTTCAAAGATGCATATGCATGGGTAGCCAAGTGTGAGAAATGTAAATTATTCACAAGTAAGCCACAACTCGTCGCATTACCACTTCGACCAGTGATTGTGGATGAACCATTGAAACAGTGGGGTTTGGATTTTATAGGTCCTATGACACCTACTTCAAGTGTAGGACATGCACATATACTGATAGCCACAAATTATTTTACCAAATGGGTTGAAGCTATTCCGGTGTAGAAGATGACTTCTGAGGTTGTTTGTAAATTTCTCAAAGAAAATATTCTGGTTCGATTTAGAGTTCCTCTAAAAATTGTGGTTGATAATGCAGCTATTTTTTCTTCTGTTGAGATTTCATTGTTATTCTATGATCATGGGATATCCCTCGCTCATTCTTCCAATTTTTATCCTCAAGGGAATGGTTAGGCGAAGACTAGTAATAAAAATCTCATAAATATTATGAAGAAATTGGTGAGTGAAAATTTCAAAGACTGGCATAAGAAATTATATGAAGCCCTTTGGGCAGATCATACATCACCAAAAAGAGCTATTGGGATGTCACCATTTGAATTGGTTTATGGTGTAGGTTCTCAGGTAGCACTTGCTCTAGAACTTGCGGCAACCAAGTTACAGACCATCATTGAGGATGCCTATTTTCAGGATTCTTTTGAAAAAAGGATTATTCATTTGATCAAGATTGATGAAGAAAGGGACAAGTTAGTGGATCAGATAACAGAGCATTAGATGAGAGTTAAGAAGATATTCTACAAGTGATCCAGGCTACAAAAATTCATGCTAGGTGATTAGGTTTTTCTCTGGGACAAAAGAAGGGAACCAAAGGTGGCGCACACAAAGTTCAAATCGCTATGGAAGGGACCATTTGTGATTCAGGAGGTAAAAGGCCCTAACTTTTTCAAAATTTCATATCAAGATGGTTTCGTTCTTCCCTTGACCTATAATGGGTAGGATTTAAAATTATATCAATTGTAAATTAGAGTCCCTCATGGTTTTTGTACATAAATTTTGGTTTATTTAGTCTGTAGTTTCTTTTCTGTTGTTGTGTCTATCTTGGTATTTTAATAAAGCCTATTTGCAAAATTAGAGATCTTTGAGTTCATTCCTAGTTTGCTTATAGTCCTAGTCCCCAGTCAGAGCTGATGTTGGTGTCCCCTCAACTTTTCATTGAAAATTTTCAATCTTGCAGGTTTCCTTATGGTGTCTCTTTTCTTTTCGGTCTTTTTATTTCTTTGCTTTGAATCTATGTCTTTGAACCTTTAAACAGTTCAAAAAGGTTCAAGGTTAAAAGCATGTTTTAGGTAATGTCTCTAGCAGCCTTTGTCTTAACTAAAGAAAGCACGTTGTTGTTATGCGTTTTAAACTTTGAACCCGTGAACCTTTTTGGTTCAAGGTTCAAAAGATCCTTTTGCATGAGTCGCGGCTATGTAATGTTATTTAACGAGACATTATAAATTTGTTTAAGTCAGTATTGAACCTAAACCTTGAACCATTTGTATTCTCAGTTCAACAATTCAAAGTTCGAAGTCCTTTCACTTGTTAGTTATGGTTATTGCTCATTCTCGGTATTGTTTTGAGCCGCTAGTTCATTGTTGTTCTCCCTGAATGAACTTGAAGCATTGAACTCCTTGTGAGATGGTTCAAGGTTCAAAAATTTCACTCTAAACTAATTTTAAGGATATTGATAACATCGGAGGCAACACGGTAAGAAGGAATATTCTCAGCATCTAACAATTTAAAATTATTAATTTGGAAAGTAATCATGAGGACATTAACTATTTGTGTGGAGGTGATGGGCAATTAAGAAAGCATTAGGTTTTCAATCAAATCACTATTACTTCACATGTTTAAATGAATCATTATGAAGCATGTGCAATTTTTCTTGGTTTTTTCTCGGTTGTTCAAAAAAGATATATAATTCATCTCCATAATTTGTAAGGGTTGTAGTTGTTATAATTGAATGAACTGGAGACACCTAAGGTAAATTCAGCTCTACTTTCCTGAGAGGGTTTAATGGATTCATGGTGGTAACAAGTGAGTTCAAACAATTTCCCTATACTGTATTTCTTTAGTTTAGAGGATTTGTTAGTGTAAGAAGAAAATCTTTGGTTTGTTGGAGTAGAATTCCATCTTGCTTTAGAATTGCTTGATAAAACTGTAAGTAGGTATTATGAGACCGATACTGCCGAAACTTGGTTGGACATCATGTTTGGTGAACCTACCACCAAAATTAGATGATACTTCTTTAGCTCATGCCGACCTAGGGGATTTCTTAGAAAGAGCCAAAAACCCTGAAGTTGGTTCAATGATGGAGAAAATTGTAAGAAGCGGTCTCATTGAAGCTGTCATATTTTTGCTTGTTTCCCCATGCCTAGATTTGGTAATAGCCTATATGAATAGGTATGATGCTAAAAATAGATGTATAAGAACTAGTAATGGTGAGATATTAGTTGATATCGACAGGGAAATAGTTATGGCAGTGATGGGAATCCCGTATAAGGAGTCATATGAGGACTGGGCAATTGGGACCTCATACATATTCTTCTCTTAGAAGAAAAGTAAATATAGAAGCATAATTATAAGAAACGGGCTCATCAAAGTTTGAAAGGGTGGGTCACGGTTGCTGAAGCTCCTTACTAGGGAGCACATTGTCACAGAAGTGTGAGACATTGTTATATTGTTGAATAGGCTAAAAGGGAATTCCCACTCCTTTTATTGGGAGGACTAGATGTATTTTTATATTCAGGTGCTTCTATCATGTGACAGATATCTTGACTGGGCACAAGTAAATGCAAAGAGACTCCATGAAGGTTTAGGTAATTTTGTGGGCATCTCTAGCTTTTATGTCTTCTTATCTATTCTACATACTAGCCTGTACTAGATATTGGCATGACTTGCTCAATGAACCATGGGTTGATAGTATTAAAGTCTATGATTACTATCCTTTATTACGACAACCAAAATATGTGGAACATATTGCCAGATGGAATGGTGTCTTTGCAGAAAGACTTTCTTTTGAACTACAGGGTGATGTAAATAAAAGGATGTCAGTTGAAGCTATGTAATTGATAAGTATATATGACAACTTCTTCATTCAATTTCCTATGTTTATCTATCTTTTAGTAGGTAGTTTTGAGGGTGAACCTATTGGCATTGTATTGTCATTGATGTCAACTATAGGATGACCACCAGTAGTAGAAATATATGTGCAACACTGCTATGGAGAAGTACAGGATGTGATAGGATGAGATACCTTGGATATCACCTTGTGTTGCAGAACACCGGTAATGGTAAGGAAAGTATGTCAACTAGAAAGTGATGTGTTGACAAATGGGCAAGGTGTTTGAGTAGTTTGTGATGAAGAGTCAAAATGTTACCTAAATCACTTCAACACTAGAAGAGAAGAATGAACCGGTATGCTGAGAGGTTGCAGAATAGTAGGACTCCCATCGGATAAAGATGTAGTCATCATGAGAAGCAATAACTGACAACGAATGTGCTCACTTTAGATCACATGTTCCTATTTGAAGAGATGTTGTATAAACAGGGAAGTCACATGAGTATATGGCAGAAACCAGATGGTGTTACTCCACCAAGTAAGTGGAGCTTATCTCCTATTATGCATTGAGTGTATTATAGTTTGGAGAGAGAAGTGTGAAGTGTTTGTGATTCTGACAAACTGGTAGAGGAATGAACAAGATTGATCAGGAAGAAAAGAAAGAAGATTGGGCTGATAGAAGAGCTCGAGAAGGAAACAATAAAGGCATTAATGATGATTGACCAAGATGTATGCTGATAGATTGTTTGTAAGTTGCAGAAGATGGAAGGTGTGTTATGGAAAGTGCATTGATGGTGGACTTGTGCAGGTAAATGTTAGGAAGATCAAATCGAGCAAGATCTGATTGGATTTGATTGGCCTTGAGGATTGTGAGGAAACCCTAACCGCCCAAATTTTGAATTGATTTTTGGTGGGAAGTCTGAGCTATAAGTATGAAGACCAATGAGATTTTTTGGTGCTGTTTGATAGAAGATCATAGTGCTAATGCAAAGTGGGATACTTCTGCAAGGAAGAGAAAATCAGCCAAGTGCTCAACAAGAATCTTAGAGAAGTGAGCGAGAGAGAGGGAGAAACTGATTGAAGCATTCAACCAATTGGAGTGAAGAATTGGTAGTGTTCATACTAGTCAAGTGGAAGTGAAGGAGGCTACAAAGAAGGTAGATAGAGAACTGACAGAGTGTTAGTACTGGTGAAGGGCAAAGTGGTAAGGAAGAGATTCAGTGAGAGCGGAACAGAAGAGAGATGAATCGATAAGGCTTATCGACAAAGAAGCAACAAGAGAAGTGTGTCAGTGTAAAAGAGAGAGTATCTCATCGACAGAGTAAGATATATGACGAGGTTGCAAGATTCACTTGTAACAAGACAAATACTTTTGTAATTAAAATTATCTGTGTGTTCACTGAGTTGTAGCTCGGTGCAGGGGTTGGTGCCCTAAAGTCAGTGGTTGTAGATCCTTGGGTTGGTGCCCTAAAAGTCAGGGGTTGGTGCTCCTTAGGTTGGTACCCTAAACTTTGTAACAGTGTTTTTTCATTGTGAGGCTGGATTGGAGCAGTAGACTCCAGTAGCACTGCTCATCGAAGGTTTTCCAATCTTGGGTTTTCCTCTTATATGCTAGTGTTATGAGATGTCCCTTATGTGATTGGCTTTGTGTTAGTCTCCCCACTTAGTGGCAAGTCTGCATTGATTTAGACCTATCAATCGGTATGCTCACATAGGTTTTCTAGAAGAGAAAAGACTTTTTGAACCACTAATTCACCCCTTCCTCCTCTCAGTGGTGCATTATGTGTTAGGAATCCCACAAATACTGAGACGGGGGGTGAATCAGTATCTGACTGGTATATAGAATTTCTTAACTTAAAACATGTAGAACATAATATAACAGTGTATCGGTATGCAAGAAATAATGCAATAAACAAAATCAAGAACATCCACATGAAAAGCACACCATAACACAAGGTTTTAACGAGGAAACCCAGTGTGGGAAAAACCTCGGTGGGATTTGTGACCCACAATATTCACTCACTAGCCAATAAGAGAATATTACTTACAATAGGGGCCTGCACACGTAGGAAGGCCAACTGCCTAGAGCTCACTGCTCAATGGGAAGTCTCACTGACTTACAATGAGGATTATACAAATCCAATATCTTGTACTGCTTTACAATAGCATCTTCAATGCCTAATTCAGTACCGATTGCTGGTCTGCTGCTTACATAAACCTCTTAACCTATATTTCACATAATAGGTCTGCCTAATATTTTTCCTTATTACTTACATCTCCTATATGAAATGTCTACAATGATCTCTTTTATATATAAGAGTCATTTTACAATTTTGCCAAGTCGGCTTACACATTTTTACAATAATAAACAAAATATAATATAACAAAATCCTGTCGGCCTCTATGCCAGTATACTTCCTTTCTTTTGTGCCAGTGTCGATGTCCTGAGTGCCGGTGTAGAGTGTGATCTGCTAATGCTGGTATCAATGACAAAACCTTCAATCACATACAATGTCTCATTGGAGTGTGCATATGCCAACAATCTCCCCCTTTGGCATTGATGGCAACACTCATGAGAAATTTCAAAAATGATCCAAAAGTGTGAAGTCCAAAAATGTTACCAAAAATGTGTGTGCTCCCCCTGAGCATATGATTCCTATGATATTGAATTTTCTCATCCCACTACTCCCCCTTTGGCATCAATGACAAAGGTTGTCAAGATGTCAGTAGAGTTTGTAGTTTCAACCTTGTAACTGGATGGTTACAATTTGAAAAAGATCTCCCAAAATCAAGTTTATACTATCCATAAACTTCTTGCTATCCTTTATTGTTGTCTCTGTTCTCTTCACTGTACCGGTGAGAAGCTGCAAATGCTCTCCTGGTGTTTTCTTTCCCTGTATTAGTGCCTCAGATACTTCCTTCCATAGTGATGCTAGATAGTCCAATCTTGGACTTAGTTTTGATCTCAAATGCTTTGCCTTATTCACTATTATTTCTTTCTCTCTTTCCAATTTAAGTAATTCTTCTTGAAAATTTGTTATCTTTTCCTCAAAAACTGATAGTGTATTAGGTGAGTTGACAAAACTATCTGCAAGTTTATTGATCTCATCCTATACCTCCCTCATCTTCTTGTCTATATCTACAGTCAAAAAGTTTGTTTTACAGGTATCTTTGTACAGATTTTTGTACTCTTTCAATAAATTACATAATTCTAGTAGAAGTGTGTCAAAATCTCTGTTACACTTCTTTATTTGCTCATCAAAGAATTTATGTTTTTCAACTTCTACTTTATCCTTCAATGACTCTTCTTTTATTTTCTCAATGTTTTCTGAGATATATTTACACAGTGTATCAAGTTGTCCTAAAGAATCTTTATTGTCTATATTACAGTTGGGAGCAATTACCTTCAAAATTGGTATGGTATCATCAATTGCTTTGTAAGCTTGTGAGCTGCAGTCAGTTATTTTCTTGATTGAGTCAAATAGTACCTCAGTCACATTAGTTAATTTGTAGCCTGATGATGAATCAACAATCTGAGTACTGCTTGTATTGACCTCTGGTAGGTCTGTTTGTGTCTGCATTTCTTTAAGCAATGGTTTTTCTACTTCACTAGTTGCTGGTGGTACTGTTTCCTTATGTACCTATTCCTATTGTTGTTGTTCCTATTTTGGAGCCTTTTGCTCTGTTTGTTCCTCTATTTGTTGCATTGCCTCAGTCTGAGTCTGAGTCTCTACCTTTTTCTCTTTGTCTTCTGCCGGTTTCTCCTGTGTGTTATCAGTTTCCTCAGCTACCAGAGGCTCACTAGCCATATCAGTCTTATCAGTTGTATCTTTGTCTACCACTATGTTGATCTTTTGAGTATCAACAACCACAGTATATAGAACTTCAGGATTAGGATTATCATCCTCTACATCCATACTCTCAGCTACCAGTTGATCTTTTGTAGTTGTTGTTTTTACTAGTGGAGTAATTAAAGGAGGTGGGGGTAAGTTGTCTGTAACCTTGATACTAGGTGGTCCACCAGCTTTACCTTTACCCTTGTCTCTATCTTTCTGATAAACTTTTATGGGTTTGGGTTCTTGTTTTTCTTTCTCAACTAGGAATATGTCCCATCCATTTTCTATCTCCTCGGTCACCTCATTAATTCTTCCAACCATTAAAGTAATGTGCCGGTGTGTAGTAGAAAATACTGTCTGGTTGGCCTGAGCAATTAATTCATTAATTTCTTTGGGTGAGTTTACCAGATATACAACAAGTAGCTTTTCAATCTTTATTTTCTTATCTAGTTCTATTACTACTTGTCTTCTTACTTCTAGTCTTTTAAACAGCTCATATGGAATTTCATTGACTACTTCCATCAAAAACTTCTTGTACATATCCATGTGCAATATAACACTATTTTCAACTTGCTCTTTTTCATCAACTGTTAAGGTGTCATATATTTTCTCTATGTTCTTCAATTTACCTTCCCCTATGCTTTCATTCAACAGTATATCAAGAGGGGCCAAGTCTTTGTTTGTCCTCTTCTTCTTCTTGGGTGTTAGTTTCTTCTTTGGTGTGGCCTTTCTTACTAGAGATCTCACTGCTTGTTGTTTTTGTCTTGTCCTTCTAGGTGAGGGTGTGGTTTCTGGTGAGGGATCTCTTTTCCTTACAACTCTTTTGAAATTTGTTGGCATGTCACTCCCTGAAGAAGTACCTACTGGTGATAGGTGAGTTTTAGGTTGTGGAGCTGCTAACTCATCCTCTGTTATACCGGTTTTGTTCAATACATCTTCTTTGATGGCTTTTGCTTGTCTGGAACCTTTCCTTACAATCGTCTCAACCTTTTGCAGTCTTTTCTTTGATTGTATTTAGCTTTCAATGGTTTTTACATTACCAAATACTTCTTCCTTAGGTTCTCTGGAGGCTTCCAAAAGTGCTTTAGCATATGTTTCAACTATGTGATCATCTGTTTCATAGCCCATCTCGGTTACCCAAACTGTCCTAGGGATGACTGCTTCCATCTAGATTTCATCTTTCTTGATGACAAAGCATATTTCATCTTTGTATTTGTCAACAATCTTTTGTGATAACCTTATTCTTTTCTTCATTTTGGGCTTTAATGCTTGAAAGAAGTCATGAATATTGTTTTCCTTGTTTTCACCCATGTTATTGAATAGTTCTATTAACTATTTGCCTATCGGTATATCATATCCAAGTTTTTTTTAGCCTATACTGGGAACCTGTTTTGTTATATGTAGCATCAGACATACTAACAGATTTCCAAACCTAAAAGTTCCTTTCTTGTCCTTCTTGTTCTTTCCAAGGTTGTCAATTAATTCATCTTTTAACCACTCACATACATCAATTTTTGCATTATCTATAACCACATCATAAGCACTCTTAATGCATAAACTTGAAACTGAATTGAGTCTATTTGCATGAGTAGCTTTATATCCTAATATCATGCTGATAAATCTCACATTAATGTCTGTTACATCATTAACTCTTAGGGACCTCTTGTCGAATGTTGCACCAATTAGGTTTGTAACTAGGTCATCGGATACCTTCTTGGTTTTATCTGGTCTTTTATCGGTGGTCGGTAACCCTGTGACAGCTTTCACAGCTTCCTTGGTGATTTTGTGGACTACATCTAACCAGAAAAATTCACCATGTACCCTGCTTAAGACTATCCTAATCACATCCTTGGGGAATTTAGGAATGCTAAGGATCTCTGTAAATCCTAGGGTCTCAATGATCTTGTGCTCATCTTTTACATTGCCAGTTTTATCACATATCACGGTTTTAAATATAGTCTTAATTTCTTCATCTCCTAGTTCCTCAATGTTACAGTGGATGTACATTCTGGGGTCTTCAGCATAAACAACTCCCTTAGTAATTTGAGAGAAAGCACCTAAGGTATCATCTTTCTTTTCTACCTTGGGAACTAACTGAAATACGGGCCTAGGTCTATTTATCACTTCAACAATAGTAGGGTTTGCTATATATTCAATTGTAGAGGTGGATGCCATGATTAAATACCTTTTACTGCCTTTAGGATGGATGATTGCTTGGAGTGTTCTTGCTTCTTGCTTGAAATGCCTTAGCTCAAAATCTTCGTGCTCTTTGTAAGTTTGAAATCTCAGTAAAATGAAATGGATTCAAAACCTTGATTTTATAGTGTCTTTTTGCAATCTACCACATTAATTGCATGTCGGTTAAGTATTCACTTAACATTGTTTGCTGGTAATAAGTAATTTTCAACTTCTTATCTCTAACCGAGGCAATAATAGCATATGTGTCATTAGTTTGTCAAACCCTCAAGGAAACTTTCTTCAATTAGATGAAGAACTTCCTAGTGGTGGAGCAATGCTTTGTCCTTCCGGTGAAGCATTACTCTATTCTACCGGTGAAGCATTGGTTTGTTCTACCAGTGGAGGAGTATTCCCAATTTTTAGATCAGCTTTTCTAATCCATTGTTTTGAGAATTCTTGCTTAACCTCTTCAACTTTTTTTTTACCTTTCAAGCTAGAAATTTTGTTGTCTACTGGTGTTCCTTTAATTCTATACAATTTAGCAATATGCCCAATCTTGTTACATGCATAACAAGTTACATTATTTTTCTGAATAGCTTTTCCATAACCTATGTCGGTTTGTGTTCAGCTTTGATTAGATAAATGTCCAAATCTTCCACAAATATAACATCTCACATTCATTCTGCAATTTTCAGAATTGTGACCTACATTGTTGCATTTAGAACATTGACCAGTGGGTGTGTTGATATTCCGATAATTTCTAGATCTACATTCATTTTCTCTATGACCATACTTATTACAGTTAAAGCATTTTCCATTGAATTTATAAGCATTAGGTTGTCTTACCGGTTTGTTGTGATCCTGAGTATTTGCAGTACTCGAGCTTTCACCAACTTCAAAGCCAATTCCAGAAGTGTCACCTTTAGGTTTTTGATTCTTCAGCAAGGTGCCAAGTTCCTTTGAGCTTTTTTTGAATTTTTCTTTATGTTGATTTGTAGTTTCTAGTTCTCTTTCTAAGACTTCTTTTTGTCTCATCAGTTCATTTGAGTCATTCTGAGTATGCATCAGATCTATCTTCAACATGTCATTTTCATAGCTAAGCCTTGTCTTCTCATTTGCTACATCACTTAGTCTTCGGGTCAATTCTTCTTCATTCTTCTTCCTATCCTAAATCTCTTTGCAAAATCTCATAGTCATATCCTGCATCTCATTCTTTGTTGTCATGATCTCTTGTTTCAACTTGCTTATCATATCATTAAGTGATTCCTTTTCATCATTCTCATTTTGCGATTTTTCACAAAGTTCTCTTCTCTTATTTCTTGCAACAGAAAAATTTTAATGTAGTGCCTGAATGATATCTTGAGCTGCCCTTAAATCATCTTCTAGTTTGATATTTTTCAATTTTTCTGTATCATAGTCTTAAAGAGCTCCTTCCAATTGCTTCATCAGATTTTCCATCTTTATCGATGTCAAGATCTTCCTCAAGCTGTTAGGCTTCTCAAAATAGAGGACCAGGCTCTGATACTAATTATTAGGAATCCCACAGATACTAAGAGGGGGGGGTGAATTAGTTTCTGACTGGTATATAGAATTTCTTAACTTAAAACATGCAGAACATAATATAATAGTGTATCGGTATGCAAGAAATAATGCAATAAACAAAATCAAGAACATCCACATCAAAAGCACACCATAACACAAGGTTTTAATGAGGAAACCTGGTGTGGGAAAAACCTCAGTGGGATTTGTGACCCACAATATTCACTCACTAGCCAATAAGAGAATATTACTTACAATAGGGGCCTACACATGCAGGAAGGCCAACTGCCTAGAGCTCACTACTCAATGGGAAGTCTCACTGACTTACAATGAGGATTATACAAATCCAATATCTTGTACTACTTTACAATAGCATCTTCAATGCCTAATTCAGTACCGGTTGCTGCTTTGTTGCTTACATAAACCTCTTAACCTATATTTCGCATAATAGGTCTGCCTAATATTTTTCCTTATTACTTACATCTCCTATATGAAATGTCTACAATGATCTCTTTTATATATAAGAGTCATTTTATAATTTTGCCAAGTTGACTTACACATTTTTACAATAATAAACATAATATAATATAACAAAATCTTGTCGGCCTCTGTGCCAATATACTTCCTTTCTTCTGTGTCGGTGTCGGTGTCCTGAGTGTCGGTGTAGAGTGTGATTTGTTGATGCTGGTATAATGCCTTTGTCGGTGCCATAGGATTGCAAGGTTGCCATCAATGACAAAACCTTCAATCACATACAATGTCTCATTGGAGTGTGCATATGCCAACATTATGTCTAACAATTGGTATCAGAGCCTAGGTTATCAGTTAGAAGTGTATTCTCCAACTTGGGTAGATTCTGGCCTAAGGACACAATGGTTTGTCTTGTATCAATCCCTGATCCAATGTTTGATGGTTCAAACTATGCTATTTGGAGTTGTAGAATGGAAGTCTTCCTGTCCACCCTCGGATATGATGTCTGGATGGTAGTTGTAAATGGTCTCCCTAGGAATGTATGTCCCCCCACTGGCACTGAAGAAGAAAGAAGATGCTTATGCAATGAAGAAGATATGAAGGCTATACTCAGTGGGCTCACTAATGATGTCTCCTCATAGGTGGATAGATGCAAAACAACAAAGAGTCTATGGGACAGATTGAAGATTATTTATGGAAATGAGCCATGCACTACTAAATCGGATTGTGGAAGCATGCAGAACAAAACTTTTGACACATGTGGAAGTGTTCACAGTAGATCCGTCAGTTGGTGCAGTTTTGATGAAGAGTAAACTCATCTCTTCATGGAACAAGAGACTAAAAGTGATGCACTCTCATCAGAATGTGACAAGACTGATAGATCCCACCGGCAAGATGTGGTTGGGAATGATGATGAATATGAAGCCTAAGTAGATCTTGAATGTGAACTGGTAAGTGCACTAGATGAGCTGCAAAGTGTTAGAAAGAATTTTAAAAATTATAAAGATTCAGTTCATAATGAATGCAGCCAGTTGAGAATATGCCTTGAAGAATCAAATAAAAATATCTACATATTGACATCTCAACTTGAAGAGGCAAAAGGATTGACTAGTAAGTTGAAATCAGTCTTTGATGATAAGGAGAGAAGATGTGAGGATCTCCAACTAAAAGTGGAAACAAAGGACAAAGAGTGTCTGAAGCTGAAGGAAGAGATGGAGAACCTCAGGAAAGACTTTGAGAAATGTCAAAATGAGCTCAAGCTAAGGATCCGGTATGATGACAATACTGAGGCCCTTGACAAAATGTTAAGTAAACAAAAACATTCCAAGGATGCTGGAGGATTAGGATGTGTTGCTGGTAAATGCTCTATAAAACAAGGAGACCTCCCATAAAGATATTCAATTTATCTCCTCAAATAAAAATGGAAAGGATCAGACCTTCACAGTCAAAGATACTCTAACAAAGAAGGTTTACTTGACTTCAACTGGTGAAGACATGAATAAGAAAGGTCGTTCTGGATGGAGAAACAATGCAGATCTAAAAGGAAAAGAGAAAATGGGGGAATACATTTTCACGGGTAGCATGAATAGGAGAAGATCTTTTACCGGTAGAAGACAAAGAAATGGTGCTACTGCCAAGTCAAGACAAGCATGGTAGAAGAAGAGACCAAATGGAAGATTTGTAGAAATTGGAGAACCCTGGATCCATTCCTGGAGTAGCAAAAATGCAGATGCCAAACTGGTTAGATCGCCTCATGTTTGGCAAAATCAATATGTAAGTAATAAGCTTCCTCTCTCTGTCTATTGTTTTGGATGTAAAGATTATGCCCATTGGGCAAAAAACTCTAAAATGTGGTCTAGGAATAGACAGAGTATGATTCCTAGGTATAATAAGTCAGATGGCTATAGATTTCATGCTTATGAGCGATACAACTAGGGGAAGAAGCATGCATACCTCCTCGCCTAGTATTTCTAATGTTGTATGTTATAACTACAATAGATCCAACCATAGAAGTTGTGTTTGCAGGAGAAAAGACTTGCAGTCCTATGGCAACCAAAAAATCAATCATTCTCATAATAAGAGTAGTTATAGGGGATATGAGTAGCATAGATTGGCTTGGAACAAGAGGAGAAATGTTCCAGCACTATCTAGGAATTCAAGGAAACTTGTAACCAATCAAAATGGCATGATCAGAGGAGGAAGAGATAACTGGTATGTCAGAAGGTTCCCATGTCATGAGGTTAGCATGGGTGATGTGTGCTTCTACAGCACTACCTCCTGTCTAGGTGCTGAATCCAAAAGTATAAGTGTCGATCAACAGGAGAAGATGAAACCTTCTCCTCGAGCTAAAAAGGGGAAGAAGAGTGAGACAAAATAGGCATGGTGGAAGAAGCAAGAAAAGAGGACCATGGACTGACATTGTACATTTAATGTACAAGTGATATCTCCTATAGTTTAAAGGAGATGCAGGACTTAGGGGGAGTCACATATTGATCAAATCATTCACCCCTTAGTTGAAAGTGGTCAAGGAAAGGAACAAGCTGCTACTAGTAAAAGGAAGAAAATAAGATGGCAGTGTGTGTGTAGGTACCACCTTGAATACACATGGAAGATAGTTTATTGCTATAGGTGAAATGAATCGTAGCAGAGGAAATTGGAACTAGGAAATGAAGGTAAAGAGGAAAGTGACCAAGTAGAGACAATAGACTAGTATGCGAAGCATGTTACTGGCACGAATGTTGATCAATGTTGCTAAGTTATGCAAGTCAATGAGTTGAGGGGTCATTGCAGTAACTCTGATAGCTTGGATGGATGTGGCTATGTCTCAAGTGTCATCAGAAAGGACCCAAATGACATATGGTGGCCTAGTAATTGATCCTATGTGCATGCATCCTTATGAGTCAACAAGTTGAAAATGTGACCTTCTTAGGATCTGGTAGATAAGAATTGAAGACCAGAGACCTATTATTTAGGGGGATTTTAGAGCGATATCCTCAGATTGATATCAAATTGACTGAACATGGAAGTAAATCAAGTAGATTCTCAAAGAAGGAGAGAGATCGGTGTTTTTTATGAAGGGTTGTTTGGTACCTGATTTTTCCATCTCAAGTATTGTTGTGCATAATCTTCAAAGAGGGAGATACACCCAATATTAAGAGGAGAAAGATTCTTGTCTGTGCTTAATAGATACAAGTAGAAATATTATCCTGACAGTGCCCTTAACCATTATTGTCAAAGGGGGAGAAATTTATTGTAGTATATTGGATATGATATGAGTTGACATTAATGCCAAAGGGGGAGATTGTTGGCATTGTATTATCATTGATGTCAACCGGTATAGGATGACCGCCGGTAGTAGAAATATATGTGCAACATTGCTATTGAGAAGTGTAGGATGTGATAGGATGAGATACCTTGGATATCACCTTGTGTTGCAGAACATTGGTAATGGTAAGGAAATTATGTCAACTAGCAAGTGATGTGTTGACAAATGGGCAAGGTGTTTGAGTGGTTGTCTGTGATGAAGAGTCAGAATGTTACCTGAATCCCTTCAACACTGGAAGAGAAGAATGAACCGGTATGCTAAGAGGTTGCAGAACAACGGGACTCCCATCAGATGAAGATGCAGTCATCATGAGAAGCAATGACTAAAAATGAATGTGCTCACTTCAGATCACATGTGCCTATTTGAAGAGATGTTGTATAAACAAGGAAGTCACATGAGTATATGGCAGAAACCAGATGGTGTTACTCCACCAAGTAAGTGGAGCTTATCTCCTATTATGCATTGAGTGCATTATAGTATGGAGAGAGAAGTGTGAAGTGTTTGTCATCCTAACAAACCGGTAGAGGAATGAACAAGATTGACCAAGAAGAAAAGAAAGAAGATCAGGCTAATAGAAGAGCTCGAGAAGGAAACAACAGAGGCATTAATGGTGATTAAGTGAGATGTATTCCGATATATTTTTTGCAGGCTGCTAAAGATGGAATGCATGATCTAGAAAGTGCGTTGATGGCGGACATGTGGAGGTAAATGTCAGGAAGATCATATCGAGAAAAATCTGATTGGATTTGATTGGCCTTGAGGATTGTGAGGAAACCATAACCGACTAGATTTTGAATTAATTTTTTGGCAAGAAGTTTGGGCTATAAGTATGAAGGCAAAAGAGATTGTTTGGTGCTACTGGATAGAAGATCATAGTGCTAATTCAAAGTGGGATACTTCTGCAAGGAAGATAAAATCAGCCAAATGCTCAACGAGAATTTGAGAGAAGTGAGTGAGAGAGAGGGAGAACCTGATTGAAGCATTCAACCGATTGGAGAGAAGAACTGGTAGTGTTCATACTAGTCGAGCAAAAGTGAAGTAGGTTGCAGAGAAGGTAGATAGAGAACTGGTAGAGTGTTAGTATCCGTGAAGAGCAGAGCGGTAAGGAGGAGATTCAGTGAGAGCAGAACAGAAGAGAGATGAACTGGTAAGGCTTACTGATAGAGAAGCAGAAGGTGAAGATCAATAGGAGAAGTGAGTCGGTGTAAAAGAGAAAGTATCTCATCAATAGAGTAAGATATAGGACGAGGTTGCAAGATTCACTTGTAACAAGACAAATACTTTTGTAATTAAAGATATCTTTGTGTTCACTGATTTGTAGCTCTATGGAGGGGTTCATGCCCTAAAGTCAAGGGTTGTAGCTCCTTGGGTTGGTGCTCCTTGGGTTGGTGCCCTAAACTTTGTAACAGTGTTTTTTCATTGTGATGTTGGATTGGAGCAGTAGACTCCAGTAGCACTACTCATCGTGGTTTTTGCCATCTTGGGTTTTCCTTGTATGTGATAGTGTTATGAGATGTCCCTTGTGTGATTGGAATTTTTTTAGTCTTCCCACTTACTGAAAAGTCTACATTGATTCAGTCCTATCAACTAGTATGCTCACATAGGTTTTCTAGAAGAGAAAAGACTTTGTGAACCACTGACTCACCCCCTCCCCCTCTCAGTGGTGCATTGTGTCTAACAGAACCATTCAAGCTACCTAGGTACATCTCTGATAGCTATGTACTTATTGAAGTGAGCAAGAAAATAGCTCATATTGATAAAATGTTAGGGGCAAAAGGTACATTTGGAGTTGCCTTTCCCATTGAACTTGGATATTATAGCTATAAGTCTATGTCTGATGCTTTGAATTTGGAGGTGGAATTTAAGAAGATGAATTTGCAGCCCAATGTTGCTAGATGGATGTTTGATAGCAGTGGCTATGCTATGTAAAACCTAAATGTAGATGAACACTTTTGTCATGAACCCCAGTTGGAAGATTACTAGGAAAATTATAGTGATGAGTATGAAGTAAGGAGGAGACTATGGTCAAGATTTACTCTACAAAAAGTAATAACCATGAGACTTCCCATCAATGTGTTTGGAGTACAGGAGGAAATAGGGGAGGATGTTCTAGATCCTAAATTTAATAAGGAGGTTCAAGGGCAACCAATTTTTGAGATTGACTGGGATAAAAAGGAAGACAATACATTCAGGCCATGACTTTAAATGTTATAAGGTGAACTGAAAAATGGTTAAGAGATCAGAAATTTAGAAAAGGATCATTCATGTCTTCACATGAACTAATAGATGGTTCATATGCAACAACTCAACTTCCTATTTCAACCGCTAACAAGATTGTTGATGTTGGAGGTGATACAAAGCCATTTGTTGAAAAAATTCAACTCAAAAGATCAAACAGGTGTCTCTTGAGTTCCTCACTAGTCTGAGTGACTCGAGCAAGAAGCAATATGAATAGAAAAGAGCCAACATTGATCCAAATCATTGTAGACCTGGATCCAAGTGAGAAAGTTGAAATAATAATGGATCAATAGGAATTGAATGAACCCTTGGTACAAGATGTGGATAGAGGTAAAGAACCAGAGGGTGAGTTGAATCCAATAAGTACACTAACTATTGTCAATTCACCGAGTACTCAGACAACCCCTCCATCTAAAGAACCTTCAAGCACTTCGCGATGGTTAGAGGCTTCCATTGGGAAGAAACACACTGTGGTACCAATCACAATTCCTATGGAAGATATGGTCAGCAAGTGTCTCAGAAAAGTGTCCAAGCCAAAGAAGCTTAAAACAAAGGCAATGCTTGAGGTAGACGAGGCAACAGGTCATTGGACAGCCAAGATAGCTAAAGCTATCCTAGGTAGAGACTCAGAAAAAGTGACTGAAGATGACTTCATTGTGGAGAAAATTGATTTGGGGGTTGTTTCATGAGCTGTTGATGTCAAACACTCAAAATCCTCCATGAAAAGGATAATTTCCAGATCATGGAAGGACAAAAAGGATAAAAAAGAGTTAAAGCAAATCATCACCCAAATGGCTAAATACATTAATGCTACACACCATCCAAGTCCTCAACCCTCATCACAAGTGGCAGTATCCTTCGACCCTAAATATCCAGTGAACCAAAAGATGTTAGATCAGGTTCAAAGAAATAGAATGGTGGCGGAGATGTTCAATGAATGGCTTGACCTCATAATACAACAAGGTTCAGATTATATTGTCAATTTGGTAAAAGTATATGAAGATGCAGTGACTATAAGAAAGGAATTGGAATTAGAAGTTGTTGCCTAGGAGAAGGAAAGGACTAAGTGGGTGACAATACTTGTGCAAATGAATGATGTACAAAAATTTGGTGTGATGAAGTTCTTGGTTGAGAAACCTTTGGAGAGTTTGGATGACCATGTACTATATGTGTCGAAGAATAATATAGAGTGGCAAAATTCGATCATCAAATTGGACCATGAGGAATATACAAGATTGTTGAAAGGGTTAATAGATCTAACTGACACAATGAAAAAAGATCTTAAGTGCATTGACATCCAACTTATGAAAGAAGATGCTTAGACAATCGAATCTGCTATAGATATGGCAAAAATCTTCCAAGAAAGGATACAGTTCATTAGGGAAACAAAATCCTTGACTACAAATGATTTCTCAAAGGTGGCTATAATAGAGTCAATGCTCATAGTTTATTCTGATAATCTGGAGATGCATAAGGCAAAGGTGTTGCAAGTAAACATGGATAAGGAGGTCTTGAAGCAACATATTTTGCATATTGGACTCCCATATTTTGAAGTCATCATAAACTTCTCAGTAGCACATTTGGAGTGCCATGACATGGGCAGTTCTGTAACAAAGCAGGATAAATCAGCCACTTGCTCTGCCACGATGGAGTTCTAATCAACCAAGGGATGGGTTGTTAGCCAAACTATGGTTGTTTTAGTTTCTATTGTTTTTAAGAAAATGGTTTCTTTAACCTGTGGTTAAAGTTAAGTTTTAGTTATGATGTAACAAACTATTAGCCTAGAGGCTATTTATGTTAGTAAGTTAGTTTATATAAGGGTCCGAAAAACTGTTATTTGGAGGAACAAATTTGATTTCCTTGAATTTCTTAGAATTGATATCTATGGTATTTGAATGAAAATGATATTTTGGATGCAATTTTTTAAATGTGTGTTTGATAGATTAGTGATCTCTATTGGGTTATATGTTGATGTGTGAAATATATCTTTCATTTTCAAATTCTCTTTGTGTGCCTGAATTCATTGATTTTATTATTTCCAAGTAAATTCATTGTGGATTAAGTGGTACTGATCCCTCTTGTCCTATGAGACATGAGAAAGAATCGACTAGTTTTCATACTACTATGTGTTTTCTTTGTTTTGAGTTTATGAAATGAACACGTGTGGAAGTAGTAAAATTGGTCATATTGCTGCTAACTATCCTAACTTCGATAAGAAAGAAAAGTTTAGAATATTCAAAGGAAAGCGCAAGAAACATTGTTATGTTGCAGTAGATGAAGGTGTGACCGATGAGGAGGTGGAAGAAGAAGATGACAATGAAGAAATGGTGTTTGTAGCTATGAAGGAGAATCTGTCTGACAAAAATACACTAGTATCTCATATGGAGAATAGTAATGAATGGATTATAGATAGTGGTTGCTCACACCACATGACCAGAGATAAAAGTAAGTTCATAACCCTTAACGAATTTGATGGAGGTGTTGTTAGATTTGGAAATAACTCTCCCGGTATGGTGAAAAGTAAAGGTTCAATCTCTCTAAATGGGAAGAGTAATTTTGATGATGTATTTTGGGTTGATGGTCTTAAGCATAATCTTTTAAGTATTTATCAACTCAATAATAAAGGTTATTTTCTTGAGTTTAAGAGTGGAGTCTACATAATTCTTGGAAGTAATGGTGAACTAATTATTACTGGGAAGCAAACTAGAGGTAACTTATTTCATTTGAATAGTAATATCAATAATTGTTTGGTTGCAAGAATGGAAGACAATTGGTTATGGCATAAAATATGTTGTCATGTTAATTTGGTTAAGATAAGAAAGTCAAGTGTTGTAAGGGTATTACCCCAACTTGTCAAACCAGATAGTGTGATATGAAAAGATTGTCAAATTGGTAAGATGACTTCTATTTCTTTTAAGAGAAAGAATTGTATTTCTGAGAATGTTTTAGATTTGGTACATACAAATCTTTGTGGCCTTATGAGAACAAAGAGTTATTATGGTGATAGGTATTTCATGATCTTCACCGATGACTATTCTAAAATGATGTGGATAACATTTTTGAGAGAGAAATCAAAAGCATTTAATAAATTTAAATCATTTAAAGCTCTCGTTGAGAAGAAAACCGATAAGAACTTGAAGTGTTTAATATCATACCAAAGAGGTGAATTCACATATGATGAATTTGTTAAGTATTGTGATTTGCAGGGTATAAAGAGATAGATGTCATCTCTAAGGACACCACAAAATAATGGCATAGGAGAAAGGATGAACAGAACAATAGTTGAATTTTCAAGAACCATGTTATTGCAGGGTAACGTACCCAATATTTTGGAGAGAAGCGATCAGTACTGCTATATACACTTTAAACTAGGTATTGGTAAAAAGAGGTAACAATAAGACACCCTATGAGCTATGGTATGGAAATAATCCTTGTGTAAGTTATTTTAAATTTTTTGGAAGTCAATGTTTTATTAAGAGAGATAAGTACACTGAGAAATTCTATGCAAAATATGATGAGGGAATTTTGTTGGCATTCTACACTCTAGCAAGAAATAATGGTGTTGTCATTGATGGCAACCTACTGGCAACCTTCAGGAAACCTTCTGGCATTCATCTAGTAAACCACCGGTAGGCATTGACACTGGCAACAATGTATACCGACACTCCAGCCGATAGGAAAAAACTATTGTTTATTGTATTTAATTGTAAATATATTTTTGTAAAGCCGACATGGCATATTGTAATAATATATGTATGAGATCTTGTAAATCATTTTGACGTAGAGAAGAAAAGGAATAGGAGATAAGACAGGAATGAGCAAATAATAAGGACAAATTTTGTAAAAGGTTTATGGTTATAGTATGAGCTTAAACTGGTACTAAACCTGGCATAGTTGATATTGATTTGAAGTAGTACATTGTATTGGATTTTCATAATCCATTTTGTAATGAGACTTCCATTTTGTAGATTGAGCAGTGAGCTCTAGGCAATTGGCCTTCCTTCATGTGTAGGCACCACATTGTAAGTAATATCCATTCATTGGCAAGTGAGTGAATATTGTGGGTCACAAATCCCATCGAGGTTTTTCCTACACCGGGTTTCCTCATCAAACATCTTGTGTTATGGTGTGTTTTCTATGTTCTCTTTATTGTTCCTATTTATTGCATTAATTCTTATTTACCGGTACACTGTTTTGGAATGCAAAATACTTAATAAGGTCAAATATTCTGTTAACCGGTTAGATACTGATTGACCCCCCCCTCTCAGTATCTTTGGGACTATCATTAATCATAACAATTGGTATCAGAGCCAGGTTCTCTAATTTCAAAAGCCAAATAGCTTGAGGAAGATTCTGACACTGGTACAAATGGAGAACTTAAGAAAGCAATTAGAAGGAGCTCTTGTAGACTATGATTCAGAGAAGTTGAAGAATATCAAACTTGAAGATGATCTGAGGACTGCACAAGAATTCATTCAAGGACTTCAGGAGAATCTTACAATTGCTAAAAATAAGAGAAAAGAACTTCATGAGAAGATGCAGAATGACAATGATGAAAAGGAAACTCTTAATGATCTTGTGAACAAATTGAGGCAAGAAAATATTACTATGAGGAATGAAATGCAAGACATGACTATTAGATTTTGTAAAGACATTGAGGACATAAAGAAGAATGAAGATGACTTGACTAGGAGACTCAATGATGCTGGTAATAAAAATCTAAGACTTTGTCATGAAAATGATATGTTAAAGATAGATCTGATTCACATGCAACATGATAAAACTAAACTTATGAGACAGATGGGAATTCTGGAAAATGAGTTGGCTTTTGCACATCAACATAAAGAGAAATTCAAGAAAAGTTTAGAAGAACTTGATGATATGATGAAAAGTCAGAAACCTAATGGAGATACTAATGGACTTGGATTTGAAGTTGGTAAAAGTTCTGGTACTGCAAACAATCATGATCATAGTAAAGGTGAAAGTTTTGGTACTACAAACAATCATGCTCACAGTAAACCAGTAAGACAACCTAATGCTTACAAATTTAATGGGAAATGCTTTAACTGTAACAAGTATGGTCATAGAGAAAATCAGTGTAGATCTAAAAACAATCAGAACATTAATGCACCCACCAGTCAATGTTCCAAATGCAACAAAATTGGTCACAATTAGAAAGTTGCAGAATGAATGTGAGATGTTATGTTTGTGGAAGATTTAGGCACTTATTTAATCAATGCAGAACACAAACCGACATAGGATATGGAAAGGCTATTCAAAAGAATAATGTGACTTGTTATGCTTGTAACAAGATTAGACATATTGCAAATTTTTGTAGAAGTAAGACTTAACCGACAAATAATAAAGGACCCAGTTTGAAAGGCAAAGAAAAGGTTGATGAGGTAAAGCAAGAATTTTCAAAATAGTGGATTAGAAAGAGAGATCAGAATGTTGATGAGACTATTCCTTCACTGGTAGAATAGAGTATTACTCCATTGGTAGGAGATTCTTCATCCAACTAAAAACTAACCCTTTGGGGGTATTAGAACAAGTTGAATATCATGCAATTTACCCTTGATTGATGATGTGAAGATGTAATGAATAATGATGAAACATCAGAAATAAAATGACCATTGGATCAGTTTTCATTATCACTTAACAAAAAATACTTAAACATCACATGAAAAAGCATCACACATAACACATTGATTTTTCACATTGAAACCCAACTGGGAAAAGCCATGATGGGGATGAATACCCACAAGTTGTTCTTGAACTATTTTGAAGTTCGCTTTGTTAGGAGCCTAGTCTGGTTAAAGACTTTACAACAGGTTCTGCTAGGAAACGATCCTACTATGGATCATCCGGTTAAGGGATGGCTAAATACCTGGTTAGAGGTTAAAACCCTATTAAAGGTTACCTTGTAAGAGGATTTGAAAAACTCAATGATTTTGAGTCACCCTGTTAAAGGATTTATAAAAATCCCATTAAAGCTACTCGGTAAAGGGATTTTCCAACTGCTGAAATGGTTAGAAGTCAACAAGTAATACACTGATCTGATAACAACACTTAATGCCAAGGCAGATCCGCTTAAGTTCCTTTACATCTACAATCACACTTTGTAAATCTCTACTCACTTCTTTGGTCTGGCAAGAATCACCTCACATACATTCATTTGCCAACAACTTCAAATGAAAATCATCATCGACCTTATAGACAACAATTAGGTCAGTAGCCAAGACCTAAAACCCTAAGCATCTCGGTTAACAATATAGTCAGTCCAATCCTGGCCATTTAAACACATTACACAAAGTAAAAAATTTTTGAACAAATCTCAAGATGTTCTCCATTATTCGTTCTTCACCACTTCTAGAAGATGATAACCCATCACGTGCTCTCCACCGTTTACTAAGATTTTGCACATTTCTGAGGTAGGTAGAATCAATCTTCTTCATGCAAGATCCTCAAGGAGATTCTTCACACGCACAAGGCTAACCTGGTAGCATGATCTCATCTTCATTTCAATGCTAACTCATCATAGGATGTCATCGATCGAATCACATAGGCTTGGAATACATCAACCGAAAACCTTGAAGCTGAGACTACCAAACAGTAGTCATATCAAATGAAACCTCGATACAAACTTTGCATATACGGGTTCACACTTCAACATACTAGTTCACTTCATACCATCATACTGGTTCACTTACTAGCTATCTTACTTCAATATACCAGTTCATACTTCAACATATTGACATGAATGACAACATACAATCCCATCATGTCATCAAAATCTGCACATTTGCCAACAATCTCCCCCTTTGGCATTGATGGCAACACACAAAGATATCTCTACATCTTCTTCCATATAATATGTCTTCAATACTGCAGATATCTTCTTTGCTTCACATCTTCTCCCCTTTTGACAATAATGCCAAAGTGGAGGCACAAACATCGATGATCTACTATGCTACTCCCCCTGAGGAGTAGCATCCTTCAACACACCAATCCTAAAAAGATTTGACAATGCAATACCTAAATAATGTGGAGCACATACCTTTAGTTCACCTCTTGGAGGGGAAACACCCCTAATTCACCTCTTAAATAGGTAAATGTAGCCTTTGGTAGAGGCTTGGTGAAAATATTTGCTAACTGCTCCTTACTGGAAATATGTTCCAATACAACCTCTTTGTTCTAAACTTTTTCCCTCAAGAAATGATACTTGAGCTCAAAGTGCTTCGTTCTAGCATGCAATACCAGATTCTTTGAAATATTAATTGCACTTGTGTTGTCACAAAATATACTCACCAGTTTAGATATAGGGACTTTGAAACCACTTAATACATGCTTCATCCAAATTGTTTTAGTGCAGTTCATAAATGCTGCTACATATTCTGCTTCTATTGTGGACTGAGAGATACAACTCTTCTTCTTACTCATCCATGAGACTAGTCTACCACCAAGAAAGAATGCACCACTGGTTGTGCTCTTCTGGTCGTCCACATTACTAGCCCAATCGACATCAATAAATAATTTGAGATTGAAATCATTATTGTATGGATACCACAATCCATAATCTATAGTCCCCATCAAATATCTAAGAATCTGCTTGACTGCTAGCAAGTGGGATTCTCTTGGACTTTTCTGAAAATGGGTAGCAATGCCCACTGCATGTGCTATATCTGGTCTACTATGTACTACATAGTACAACTTACCAATCATTGACCGATATTCCTTCTCTTTCACCAATGCTGAGTCATCTTCTTTGACAATTTACAACCGGTCATCATAGGTGTACTAACCAGTTTGTTGTCTTCCATGCCAAAGGTCTTCAACACCTCTTTGACATACTTGGATTGAGTGATAAAGATACCATCTTTCATTTGTTGAATTTGTAGTCCAATGAAGAACTTAATCTCTTCGATTAGTGAAATCTTAAATTCCTTCTTCATCTCATCTACAAACGCATGGCTCATCTTGTCATTTCCCCCAAAAATTATGTCATCAATGAACACTTCACAGATCAGAATCTGATCTCCTTCTGACTTCAGATAGATATTTCTATCTTCACTTGTTCTTTCAAATCCAATCTTCACAAGATGGGAGTGTAAACGTTCATACCATGCTCTAGGTGTTTTCTTCAATCCATACAAGGCTTTATGTAGCCTAAACACCATATCACTGTCTTTTGATAGGGAAAACCCATCTGCTTGCTCTATATACACTTCCTCTTCAAGTATTCCATTAATGAATGCATATTTCACATCCATCTGATACACTTTGAATCCCTTGAAGGATGCATATGCAAGAAGCATTTGAACTCCTTCCAATCTAGCTACTAAGGCAAAGGTTTCTTCATAGTCTTCTCCTTTTTCTTGAGTATACCCCTTACATACCCATCTTGCTTTTTTTCTTACCACTATGCCATCTTCATTCAACTTGTTTCTAAAAACCCATTTGGTGCCAATAACATTTTTGTGCTCAGGTCTGGGTACCAAAGACCATGTACCATTCTTTTCTATCTGGTCAAGTTTATCTTCCATAGCCTTAATCTATTTTTCATCTTTGTGTGCCTCTTTAAATGTTTTGGGCTCAAATTTAGAAATCATGCAAGAATTTTCTCTGACCTTTCTTCTTGTAAGAATTCCTACATCCTTATCTCCTATGATCTGCTTTGGATCATGATGCAACTTTACATACCTAGGAATGATCTTGGTTGATTCCTCTTGCTTTTCCTCTTCACCCTCATCTTCATCTTCATCTACATCATAATCTACTAGTGTAGGAGCAATGTTACTTGTACTTGGTTGTTTTGCAACCGGATCCCAGAATGTTACATCTGGTTCATCTACTGTTCACTCACTACTGGTTTCCTCAGGTTTCTCAGCAGTCTCATCGATTCTAACATTGATACTTTCAACAATTCTTTGAGTCCTATTGTTAAAACACTTGAGAGCTTTTCTCTTGGTGGAATACCCTAGGAATATTCCCTCATCACATTTAGCATCAAGCTTGCTTTGGTGTTCACTTCTCTTAATATAACACTTGCTACCAAACACTCTAAAGTAGCTTACCACTAGAGTCTTACCAATCCAATACTCTTAAGGATTTTTATCCTTACCTTTCTTAATGAGTACCCAGTTCATAGTGTAGACTGTAGTGCTCACTACTTCTCTCCAAAAAGTGTGAGCAACCTTCCCTTGAATCAACATCATTCTAGCTACTTCAACTACAGTTCGATTGTTCCTTTCTGCTAGGCCATTCTGCTATGGAGTCTAGGGGGCAGATAGTTTCCTTTTGGTGCCATTCTCTTCACAGTACTTATTGAATTCTCTAGAAGTGAACTTACCTCCTTGGTCGGTTATAAGACATTTGATTCTCTTGCCGCTTTCCTTTTCAACTAGTTCTCTGAAGGCTTTAAAATTTCCAAAAGCTTTAGACTTATCTTTCAAGAATGTGACCCACATCATTCTTGAGCAATTATCAGTAAGAATCATAAAGTACCTATCTCCCTAAACACTCCTAGTTTTCATAGGACCACACAAATCAATATGTACAAGATCAAGTATATTATCCGCTGTGAAAGATTTACCTTTGAAGGTTGAGGAAGACATTTTCCCCAATTGACATTCTCTGCATAAAGGATTCTCCGGTTTGTTCAACACAGGCAATCCTCTAACTTCCTTGATCTTATTGGCCTTCACAATATTATCAAAATTTACATGGTAGAGTCTCCTATGCCATATGCAACTGTCATCAAACTTAGCCATTAGACATTGACTGATATTTGTATTTAACTGAAATAAGTTACCTCTGGTCTACATACCAATGGACATCAGTTCACCACTCTTTCCTTTTATTTTGCATACTCCATCTTTAAATTCCATAGTGGGCCCTTTATTATTCAGCTGGGCAACACTCAAAAGGTTATGCCTGAGACCTTCTACCCAATACACATTATCAGCACTGCTTTTTCCATTTAGAGAGATGGACCCTTTTCCTTTTACCATACATGGTGCATCATTACCAAATTGGACTACACCTCCATCGTACTCTTCCAGAGACAAAAAATTTCTCCAGTCACCAATCATGTGGTGAGAACATCCACTATCAATAATCTACTCATTAGAATTATCAAAGCGGGAGACAAGAGCCTTCTTGTCTGACACATCTTCCTTAATAGCTACAAACACTATGTCTTCACTTTCTTCATCTTCTGATTCATCATCAGTGACACCTTCATCAATTGCAACAAGACATTTTCTCCTATTTCCTCCTTTGAACTTTTTAAACTTCTCTGGTTTGTCCTTATTATTACTATTGGGACAGTTGACAACAATGTGTCCTATCCTATTACAAGAAAAAAATTTCAAAGGGATCTTACCTCTGTATTTTCTAGTTCCCTTAGGAAGTCTCTTGGCCAGACGAGCTTCAAATTCCATCAGGATCTCCTCATCATCCATATCTATTCTTTGTCTAGGTTCACAGCTAGTACCAACCTCTTTTACTTTTCTAGATAGTGCAGCAGATGCTCTAAAGGTTGATTTAGTCTTCTAAACAATGCCATCATAACTATTTAGCTCATATGCGGTCAACTTAGCAATGATAGAATGAAAGGATACCTTTGTCTTATCAATAGATCTCAACTCTTGAATAGCAGCAACCCTTATTTGATAGACTGGTAATAAGGATCTCAAAACTTTGGTAACAATGATGGGATCGTCTATTTTGCCTCCTGCACTCTTGATGTCTCCTACAACAGTTTTAATTCTTATCCCATATTGTTGAATGGTTTGTCCTTCAACCATCTACATGTCTTGGAACTTTCCCATAAGGCTCTCTTACTTATATTTCTTCACATGCTCATCACCACCATAGATAGTCTCTAGAGTTTCCCATACATCTTTGGGATTGTCTTTGTCTTGAACATCTATAAACTCAATATCAGATAGACTGTTGATAAGAGCTTCCATGACTTGCCCATTCTCTTGAATTTCTCTTCTTTGATCTTCGGTGAGAGTACCAATAGGGACAACATAAGTATTCTCAACATAGTTCTAGTGTTGAGCACCCATGCTTTTAATGTAAATCTTCATTCTATCGTTCCATATCTTAAAGTTATCTCTGTTGAACTTAGGACCTTCCCTCTTCATCATTAGAATAGGATATTTTCCTCAAGTTGTTAAGCTTATATGTCAAAGAAACTAGAGGATGCTCTGATACCAATTGATGAATAATGATGAACAATAAATACCCAATAAATACTGAGAGGGGGGTGAATCAGTATAGACAAAAACTTCCTTAAACAACTTAAACTGCAAGGATTGCACTAACTGGTAAACATTATCACCAAGGCACTATCGGTAACACATAGTATGACTACAAAAGACATAAACTGATTCATCTAGATCATCTTCAGGCCTAACATCTCATCTCAACTTCACCCATATTCTTAAGCAAGTAAAACATCAAAAATATAATGACCATTGGATCAGCATGCATTACCACTTAAAAGAAAATGCTAAAACATCACATGAAAAAGCATCACACCTAACACATTGATTTTTCACATGGAAACCCAACTAGGAAAAACCATGATGGGGATGAATACCCACTAGTTGTTCTTGAACTCTTCTGAAGTTCACTCTATTAGGAGCCTAGTCTGGTTAAAAATTTTACAACAGGTTCTGCTAGGAACTGATCCTACTAGGGATCACCCGGTTAGAGGTTAAAACCCTATTAAAGGTTACCTTGTAAAAGGATTTGAAAAACTCAATGATTTTGAGTCACCTTGTTTGAGGATTTACAAAAATCCTATTAAAGCTACCCGGTAAAGGGATTTTCCAACTGCTGAAATGGTTAGAAGTCAACAGGTAATACACTGATCTGATAACAACGTTTAATGCCAAGGTAGATCCACTTCAGTTCCTTTGCATCTGCAATCACACTCTGAAAATCTCTACTCACTTCTTCGGTCTGGCAAGAATCACCTCACATACATTCATTTGCCAACAACTTCAAATGAAAATCATCATCGAATTTATAAACAACAATTAGGTCAGTAGCCAAAACCTAAAACCCTAAGTATCTAGGTTAACAATACAGTCGGTCCAATCCTAGCCATTTAAACACATTATATAGAGTAAACAAATCTTGAACAAATCTCAAGACGTTCTCCATCATTTGTTCTTCACCAATTCTGGAAGCTGATAACCCATCATGCACTATCCACCGTTTACTAAGATTTTGCACATTTCTGAGGTAGATAGAATCAATCTTCTTCATGCAAGATCCTCAAGGAGATTCTTCACGTGCACAAGGCTAACGTGGTAGCATGATCTAATCTATATTTCAATGCTAACTCATCATAGGATGTTGTCAGTCGAATCACATAGACTTGGAATACATTAACCAGAAACCCTGAAGCTGAGACTACCAACTGGTAGTCATATCAAATGAAACCCTAATACAAACTTTGCATATACCGGTTCACACTCCAACATACTAGTGCACTTCATACCGTCATACTGGTTCACTTCATGCTGACATACCGGCTCACTTACCAGCTAGCTTACTTCAATATACTAGTTCATACTTCAACATATTGACATCAATGACAACATACAATCCTATCATGCCATCAAACTCTACACATATGCCAACAAGACGAATTTCTTCTCTACCAGCAGATATGTTAAGTTTCACTTAATCGGTGAGAATTTAATGCAGTTGTTGGAAGAAAAGACATTATAAATCATCGGTTTTCCCTCATTTTGATTCACCGAGCATTCAAACTTTCAGAGAGAGTGAAATCTAAGAAAAGGCATTCAAGGCGAAGAGGTGAAGCGATTTCTTTCAAGCACTCAACCTTTATCAGGCAACTTAAGGTATTTTTCAAATGGCTTCATTTTCTGCTCCAAAATTTATTAAAAACCCTACTATTGTGGAAGTTGTAAAATACCCTAGGCCCATTTTCAAAATCATTCCCGTAATAGGTAAGCAAGATAATTCCATAGGTGCATTTTCAAAAATTCCTAAAGGTGTAGCTTATGCTGAAGACCCTAGAATTTACATTCACTATAATATTGAGGAGTTATGTTCTTAGGAAGTATTGAATATGTCTAGAACCGTCATCTGTGCTGAAAATGGCAATATCAAACTCGAGCACAAAATTATTGAGACCTTAGGTTTTATGGAAATCTTGGACATCCCTGAATTTCCTAAGGAGGTAGTGAGAATTGTCCTTAGCAGGGTACATGGAGAATTTCTTTGGCTAGATTCAGTTTGCAAACTCACCAAGGAAGCAATTAGGGTAGTGACAGGTTTACCCTCCACCGGTAGGAGGCCAGACAAGACAAAGAAGGTACCTAAGAACACAGTCATGACCTTAATAGGAGCAACATCTGATAGTAGATCCCTGAGAGTAAATGACATCAAGGATATAAATGTCAAATTCATAAGTATGATCTCAGGTTACAAAACCACACATGCAAACAGACTCAATTCAATTTCTAGTCTTTCCATTAAAAGTGCTTATGATATGGTAGATAATGATGCAAAAATAGATGTGTGTGAGTGGTTAAAGGATGAATTAATAGACAACCTGAAAAAGATAAAAGGTGATAAGAAAGGAACATTTCATTTTGGTAATCTTTTGGTATGTCTTATGTTGTATTTCTCAGAAGAAGTTCCCGGTATTGGAAAGAAAGATTTTGGATATGACATACTGGTAGGCAAACAGTTGCAAGAAGCCTTCACCAACATGGGTATTGATAAGGAAAACAATATAACTGAGTATTTCAAAACCTTCCAAGACAAAATGAAAACAAGAGAGAGACTACCACAAAGTATAGTAGACAAATATGATAAGGAAATCTGCTTTGTGATTAAGAAGGATGAAATATAGATGGAAGCAGTTCTTCCTAGAACTATATGGGTAACTGAAATGGGGTATGAGGTTGATGTAAATATTATTGATACTTATGCTAAAGCCCTGTTAGAAGCACCTAGAGAACCAACAGAAGAAGTATTTGGTAATGCAGAAACAATTGAAAGCGGTGTACAAACATTGAAACAAAGAAAGAAAAGAGAAAAGTACATAAGGAGTGCAACAAAACAAGTAAAGGAAATCAAAGAAAACATCATGAACATTACTGGAATAAAGGAAAGTGAACTGGAAGGATTACAACTGGAGGCACATATCTCACCCATTGGTACATCATCTAAAAGTGAAATACTTGTTGAGTTCAAGAGAGTTGATAGGAAGAGAAAACCCTCACCGGTACCCTCTCCTTCACCAAAGAAAACAAGAAAAAAGCAGCATGCAGTAAGACAACCAACAAAGAAGTTGACACCTAAGAAGAAACAAAAACAGGTTATACCACCTTTGGATAGCCTACTGAATGAAATCACCGATGATGGCAACTTGGCAAATGTGAGCAAACTGTATAATACATTCCCTGATTCTAAGGAGGAAAGTATTGAGAACAACATAATTCTACATCTGGACATTTACAAGAAAGTGTTAATTGAAATTGTAGATGATTTGCCAAATGAATTGTATAAAAGGTTAGAGGCAAAGAGGATTGCAGTTATGGAGTTAGATAAGAAACTTAAGGTTGAAAAACTTCTTGTTTTTCATCTAGTTAACTCAAAAGAAGAGATTGATGAACTAATTAGTGAAGCTAATAGATCAGTTTTTGTAAGCGGTCACTGACATGTGAGCCTAATGGCTGGAAGAGTTAATGAAATTGCAGAGGAAACAATAGATAAATGGGATTTTTTTTGTAGAAAAAGAAAAATAGGAAGAACTGAACAGACCCAAGAAAATTTTCAAGGTATATCAGAAGGACAGAGACAAAGGGAAAGGTAAAGTTGGTGGAATACCAAACATAAAAATAACTAACAACCTACCACCACCCTTGGCTACTATACCGATAAACATTGATGACATACCAGCTACTGAAAATGTTGACACAACACATGAGGACACTAACCCTGAATCATAAATTATATTCACAATGAATATTGATACTCAGGAAGTGAACATTGTCATGGATAAGGATAGCACAAAGGTGAAGAATGATAATACTAGAAACATTATTGAGCAACCGATAGCAAATATTGAGGTTGGAATACAAACAAAGAAAATAGAGCCAACAATGCATACAAAGTAACCTTTGGACAGTGGAATAAATACTGGTAGTGTATATGCTTGCACGAAGTAACCAATAGAGACAAAGATACCGACAGTGGATATCATAGAGAAACTAGCAGAGAAACTGACAAAGGCATAGGTACATGTTGAGATAGTAAAACCGGTAATCACTGAGAAACCCAAACCATTGCTAGTAGAAATGCAATCTCAGACTGATCCACTAGAGGTTGATACAAGCAAATTGGTTACTAATACAACAAGCACTGAGATAGTGAAAGCAGTTGGTTAGACATCAGGAACTTCACTAAGTGAATTCAGACCTACAAATGTGACTGAAGTACTTCTGGACTCAATCAAAAAGATAACTGATTGTAATGCTTTGGCCTACAAGGCAATTGATGATACTATACCTATTCTTAAGATGATTGCACCAAAATGCAATGTAGATAATGTAAAGGATTCTTTACTTCAATTAGACACATTGTCTGAATTCATTATTGGAAATGTAATAACAGTTGATCAAATAAATGAGGAAACATTCAAAGAGAAGATAGAAAAAGAAAAATAAAAATTCTTTGAGGAAACAATAATGAAGTGCATGGAACACATTAATACACTTTTACTGGCACTGAATACAACAATTTTGGAGTATAAGGAACTATACAAAGAAACATGCAAGCCACATCTGTTGACCTAGGACATCGGAAAAGAAATAAGAAGAGTACAAAAGGAAATTGATAATATAGCTGATAACATCATTGTTTCATCTGAACCTATATCAATTATAGAGAAAGAGATAACAAGATTTGAGGAAAAGTTGGAGAAACTTGAGAAAGAAAAAGAAAGGATCACAACAAATGCCAGAGAGCTAAAGTATAAACTTAGTCCTAAATTGGACAACCTTATCTCTCTGAGGAATGAGATATCTAAGGCATTAATTCAAGGGGAAAAATCATCGGAGGAACATATGCATCATCTCAACAGTACAATCCAAAGAAATAAGGCAACCATGAAGGATAGCAACAGATTCATGCAGAGTTTAAACTTGGTTTTGGCTGATAAATTTCAGATTATAACCAACTGATTACAAACCTTAAGGTGAAAGTTTTCACTCGTTTGACAATTTTTGACAACCTTTGTCATTGATGTCAAAGGGGGAGTAGTGGACAAAGAAAAATGGGTAATTAGAGGAGATCATCTAGTTAGGGGGAGCACATATTTTTGGTAAAATTTTTGGACTTCATTTTTGGAATAGTTTTTTATTATTTTCATGAGTGTTGCCATCAATGCCAAAGGGGGAGATTGTTGGCATTCTACACTCAAGTGAGAAATGATGGTGTTTTCATTGATGGAAACCTACTAGAAACCTTTAGGAAACCTTGTGGAATTCATCTGGTAAACCATCGATAGGCATCGACACTAGCAGACATTTCACCGGCAGTAGCAACAATGTATACCGACACTCTAGCTGACAGGAACAAACTTTTGTTTATTAGATTTAATTGTAAATATCCTTTTGTAAAGCCAACATGGCATATTGTAATAGACTCATATATCTATGAGATCTTGTAAATCATTTTTATGTAGAGAAAAAAAGGAATAGGAGATGAGACAAGAATGAGCGAATAATAAGGACATATTTTGTATAAGGTTTATGGTTATAGTACGAGCTTAAACTGAAACTGAACTTGGCATAGTTGATGCTGATTTGAAGTAGTACATTGTATTGGATTTTCATAATCCATTTTGTTAGTCAGTGAGACTTCAATTTTGTAGATTGAGCAATGAGCTCTAGGCAGTTGGCCTTCTTGCATGTGTAGGCACCACATTGTAAGCAATATCCATTCATTGGCCAATGAGAGAATATTGTGGGTCACAAATCCCACTGAGGTTTTTCCCACATCATATTTCCTCGTTAAACATCTTGTGTTATGGTGTGTTTTCTATGCTATCTTTATTGTTCTTGTTTACTGCATGAATTCTTATTTACCAATACACTATTTTGGAATGCAAAATACTTAATAAGGTGAAATATTTTGTTAACCAGTTAGATACTGATTCACCCACCCCCCGCCTCTTAGTATCTTTGGGACTGTCATTAATCCTAACAAATTTTTCTTGGTTACTGTTCTAAGACTAAAGCATATAAATGTTTCAATAAGAGACCTAAGAAAATTATTGAAACTGCTAATGTAAAAGTTGATGATTTATCTAATAAGTCTAAAGGCATAAGCAGACCGCAACTTGAAAAGGATGATAATGAGGAAAATTTTATGATCATTTAATTGGAAGAAAAGAATAATGAAAAATCGGCAAATGCAGAACTAGGTGCTCAACTAGTAAGCGATGATAGTGAGAAAGAAAATGAAGAACCTGATGAAGAAGATGCAGAATCGACATAGGAAATACCTAGATATGTTAGATTGAATCATTCACAAGAGCATATAATTGGTGATAAGAATGCAGGTGTGTAAACTAGGAGAAATATCAAAGAGAACTTATATTTGATATCTATAATAGAATCGAAGATAGTAAAGGAGGCACTAAAAGATGATGATTGTGTTAATGCAATGAATGAAGAATTAGATCAAATTGAGAAGAATCAGACATGGTCATTTATTCCTAGACCAGAGGATAAGAATGTAATTGGAACAAAATGGGTCTTTAGGAATAAATTGGATGATGAAGGAAGAATTGTAAGAAACAAGGCAAGGTTAGTCTACAAAGGGTATGCTCAAGAGGAAGGTGAGGATTATGGTGAAACATTTGCACCTGTTTCTAGATTATAAGGAGTAAGAATTCTACTGGCATTTGCTGCGTATAAGGGATTCAAAGTCTACCAAATGGATCTCAAGTTAGCCTTTCTAAATGGGACTCTAGAAGAAGAAGTATACATTGAACAACCAGAAGGATTTTCCTTGACTGATGATAAAGACATGGTGTGCAAATTGCACAAAGAACTATATGGTCTAAAGCAGGCACCCAGGGCATGGTATGAGAGATTACATGCACATTTGATCAAAATTGGATTTCAATGTATTAGTGAGGACAACAATATTTATTTGAAGACTAATGGAGACAAGATGCTGATAGCATAAGTGTTTGTTGATGACATAATTTTTGGTGGAAATGATGATATGTGTATGGAATTTTTTGATATAATGAAAAAGGAATTTGAAATGTCTCTAATTGGTGAAATTAAGTTCTCTATTGGCTTACAGGTTCAACAACTAGATGGTGGTATCTTTATTTGTCAGACCAAGTATATCAAAGAGGTGTTGAAGACTTTCAACATGGAAGGCTGCAAACCAGTAGGGACACTGATGGTGACTGGTTGCAAGTTGTCAAATGAAGATGATTTCCCCGATGTTAGTGAAAAAGAGTATAGATCTATGATTGGCAAGCTACACTATGTTGTCCATAGAAGACTAGACATTGCTCATGTTGTAGGATTAGTGGCCACAAAAAGAGCCTAAAGAGAGTCACATGGTGGCTATGAAGAGAATATTTTGATATATAAAAGGCATAGTAGACAATGTTTTATAGTATCCCTATAAAGGAAATTTTACTTTAGATGTGTCTACTAATGTTGATTGGGCAGGTAGAGTGGATGATTGGAAAAGCACAACTGGTGGAACTTTTCTACTTGGAGGAAGATTATTGGCATGGACAAGGAAGAAATAAACTTGTGTTTCTCAATCTACAACTCAAGCTAAGTATGTAGTTTCATCCATGAATTGCACACATGCAATATGGATGAGACATGTGCTAGAAGGATTCAAGATAGATATGTCTGAACCGGTGACTATATATTGTGATAATACAAGTGCAATCAACATTTATAAGAATTCTATACTTTATGATAGAACCAAGCACATTGAATTTAAGTATCACTTCCTAAGGAAAAGAGTTCAAGAAAAGGGGGTGAAGATGGAATATGTGAAGACTAAAGATCAGTTAGCTGATATCTTCACTAAGCCCTTACCGAAGGCTACCTTTGAGTTTCTTATAGGTAAACTAGGGGTTAGACCTTACACCGAAAGAACTAAAACAATGGAGATCCATCAATTCTATGGATTTCATGTTTATTTTGTACTAAGGATTGATGAAGGTGCAGGCTACTCCTTTGGGGGAGAGAGTCTGATGTAAAGTTCCGGTTTAATGCTCTGTTATAATTGTGATATTTTGCCAAGATCAAGGGCACAATGAAAAGTATAAAATAGAGACAAAAGAATGGCAAGAACAAACTGTATTCTCATCAATATGCAAATGATCAACTGGATTAACCAATACAATGAATATAGGCCTGCTTATATAGGCAAGGCCATATGAATGTACGAGAAAACAATTATGACATGTGGCTAAATGACAAACAAGGGTAGGTAAGAAATACTAGTGGTAGGTAGGAGAAATAATATAATACCACAAGAGGTGGATAACCCACCAAATGTGCACACTTCCCTAGGTGTCTCAAATCTAAACTACAAAGAGATGCATTATCCTAAGTTAACTTAAGTAAAGTGTAATAATATCCATAATGAATATTTATTTACATCAACACCCCCCCTTAAGTGCAAGTTGGCGAATCAAGACTCAAGTCAACAATATTGCAAATCAATGACTTGCTCTTGAATTGGCTCTTGGATATAGTGCATATGAATCTTGATGTGTTTGGTTTGCTGGTGTTGTACCGGGTTCTTTGAGATTGCAATAGCACTCTGATTGTTGCAATGTAGAAATGTTGGTCATGGAGTGGTGAACCCAAACTCTGTGAGAATATGCTAAAGCCAAATGGTCTCAGTTGTTGTGATAATAGCTCCTCGATACTCAACCTCAGTTGAATAAATAGCAATAGCATGTTGCTTCTTGCTCTACCAACAAATGGGGTGTGAACCAAGGTGAAAACTGTAACATGAAGTAGACTTACGATCATCAAGATCACTAGCCCAATCAGAGTCTGTGTAACCAACCAAGCAAAGTCCTGTGCCTACTGCATAGTGAATCCCATAGTGATGTGTACCCTGGATGTAATGAAGGATGCATTTGGTGGATTTCCAATGAATCCCATGTGGTTCCTACATGAAGCAAGAAACCATGCCAACTGCAAATAAAATATCAAGACATGTATGAGTCAAGTAGATGAGACTACCCACAAGTTGATACAATGTGGCATCAACTAGTGGAGAAGAACACTGAGCCTCAAGCTTGAATCCTGAAAGAAAGGGAGTTGGTGCAGGCTTACAATCAGCCATATGAAAGTGTGCAAGTAAATCAAGAGTATACTTGGGCTGTGATAGTGTAATCCCAGAAGGTGACTGTGAAATGTCTATCCCGAGAAAGTAGTCCAAAAGACCCAAGTCAGTCATAGAAAATCTGTCATGCAAAGTACATTTGACCCTACTAATGATGGATGCGGTACTCCCTGTAATGATCAAATCATCAACATAGAGCACAAGTATCAAGTGAGAGTCATCCTTTCGCAAAACATAGACATTCAGATCAGAATGACACCTGGTGAACCTTGCTGAGAGAAGAAAGGAATCCATCTTGGCGTACCAAGGCCTGGGGGCTTGCTTAAGGCCATAGAGAGATTTCCTTAGTCTACAAACCAAGGAAGTATCTGTTACTACTTATTAGATTGCCATTAGTTTTATGTCAAAGTTATACTATATACTCTAGTCGGTTATCTATTACCGAAATATTCAATCGGTATGCACAGTCTAGTCTGTTATAGAAGAAAGAAGTCAAAGAACGCAGTATACACCAAGCTATCTACTAAGTATCTTTACATGTCTACCGAGTAGCAAAGATGAAACACCGAGTTGATTTACACTGAGTGAAACGTGTTACCAGATTCATTGAACCTGGACATGCATATGAAAACGTGTTACAAGATCGAGGCACATCTAAATGTTAGCACATTGGAAATTGTACTTAAAGATTGTGTATGATTTTGAGGTCATCTAACCAATGAAATATTTTGCATGGTTATTCATTCAATAAATCATGTTTGTAAGATCGAAGCAATGAATTGGATCACTGTCATAAGAGATCTATTTATACAACATGAATTGAGATCAGAAACGTACATGTAGCATGATAAAAATGATGATAGAGATATATATGAAGCAAGACATGTGAAAACACTAAGTGTTATGACTGTTACAAAGACACAGAGGTCATCAAGAAGGTTTTCAGAGAATAGTCAAAGAACAGAGTAAATAGAAGGGTTTACCAAGTTACTATATGGGTTACTGAGGTATGCTATAAGCAAGGTAATCTATTCTGAGCACATAGAATCTGCTATAACATTCCAAATGTAAAGTTGCAGATATTTGTAATGATTTTATTGTAATATTGTGAAGTTGTAAGAGAAACCATTAACAGGGTAAAAGACTCTAATCAAGTCTATAAATTGTAAAGCCTCTAACTAGGTGCAGCATTTAGATGAAGTGTTGAAAAATCCTTTAACAAGGTAGATCTAACAGATCTTGTTACTCCTAACAGGGTATGCTATCATAAATAGCTAAACATGTAGCTCTAACTAAGCACTCTTTATTATTGTAGTAGTGAAGTTGTGGGTGCCATCCCCACCGTAGTTTTTCTCTCTAACCAAGAGTTTCTGCGTAACCAAAATATATGTGTTATGGAGTGAATCATGTATGATTTTTATCTATTTGTTTTACCTTTATATTATGTTACTACACTATTCAGTTTATGCATAACAGTAAAGATATTGTTGAAGAAATGTTTTGAAGTACTGATTCACCCCTCCCCTCTTAGTACATTAGTTTTCCATATTGGGCCTAACAATTGATATCAAAGCTTTAATCTTGGAAAAGGGTTTAGCTACCTAAAGAGAAAGATCTTATCAATGGAAGGCTATAAACAATCTCGAAGAGTTGTGTATCTGCAAGAAGAGCTGGATCATGCTAATCAAGTGATTGTAGACATGCAAAGACAAATGCAAAAATCTCTGAAAGTGAGAAGAAGATTATTTGATGATTTGTAGGACTCTCAAGAGTTAGTGGAACAAATTGAGACATCATCTGAGAACAGTATATCTGAAGAGACTGAAGAAATGATTAGAGTATTGAAAGAAAAGAACAAAGCACTGGCTGATCAACTGAAAGCAATGAAAAGAGAACATGAACATTACAGCACACAAATGACTGAAAATCTTGATGCATTGAGGATAGCTAAGGATAAAGCAAGAGATCTATAGAGAGAGAAACAACAACTTGAAGTCTTAGTATCTGATAAGAAAGATGAAATCACAAGGTTGACTGGAAATCAACAAAACCTATCAAATCAACTAGGTTATGCACATCATGAAGCAAATTGGAAGAATGATGAGAATCAAGCATTGAAACTTGAAGTATCAAGGTTAACTGATGAACTTGAAACAAAGAAGAAATCCAAAGAAACACTAAAGAAGAGTTATGAAGCATCAAAGATGTTGGATGAGAAACTGAATACAAGACAACCCAACAAAGATGCAGGACTCAGTTACAAAGGAAAAGACCCTACTAACAAAGGAATTCATACTACCGAAAGAGGAGAATCATCAAAGCAAGCTGGAAACAAGAATAACATAAAAAGAAAGAAGCCTATTTGCAACTATTGTGGAAATCAAGGTCACATTGCCAACATATGCCAAATCAGAAAAGGTAAGCAACCGAATGTCACTAAGTCCAATGGTTATTGTTACAATTGCAATAAATATGGTCACATAGCTAATCAATGTAGGACAAAGTCTGTTAACAATTATCAGAAGGTAAAATTCAAAGGGTTTTGTAAAAACTACAATAGATATGGACATAGTACCGAGAAGTGTTGGTTTAAGAAAAAGAACTATATGTGGTATGTACACCGAGCAAATACTAGAGGTTACCAAACTCACACAAATCCTTACCGATAATATTCTGCAGTACCATGGGATTACAATACAAGGATATGGTGTGAATGTTGTGGGAGATATGGACATATAAGCGCCAACTGCTTTATAAGGTTTGGGATGAACAACCAAAGATCATGGAGAAATCCTGGTATGGCATGTTTTCATTATCACAAAGTGGGACACTTAGCTGGAGATTGCAGAGATCAACCTAGAAAAGACACTAAGGAAATAAAAGAAAAATTAAAGGTGATTTGGAAAAAGAAAGAAATTGTGTCAAATGAAGAAAGCACCTTACCTACCGAGTTAGGTGCTCCTATTTCAAATTAATCGGTAAAGGTATGAAGGGACTGCATTCTCTGAAGGTTAAAATCTTAAATAGTTCCTATTATATTATGTACTAAATTCAAAATCTGCATAGTTAAGAGGTAAAAGTAAGTTTGAAATTCTATCAAAGTCTTTTTGAAGCACTTTACAGGAAACCTGTCAAGTTAGTGAATACAGGAAGCCTGTCAAGTTGGTAAATGAAGGAAGTTTGGTTACTCAATTAAAATGGAAAAAGGAGAGCAAATTAGTTAAAGAGGAACCAAGTGCATTTAATAATTTTGACCTAACCCGCACAGAGCCTGATAAGGTATTTTGTGTACTTAAAAGTATTTTTGCGGTCATTTACACTTACCAAGTTTCTGAGAGAACAGAGCAAAGCAAATCAGAGGCGATCAAAACCTCCGACAAAGAAAATTCAAGGTATTTACATCAATCTCAACACATTGTCAAGTTGGTTTACCGATCTTATCTAGTTGCCATTATCTACTAAGTATAAAGCATCTGTCGTTTGAAATCTTGAAACCCTAAGGACTCTTTGCTAGTTTTTATCTGAAATCTATAATGGCACCCAAGATCCAAGATCCCATAGTTGTCAAGAATGTAGAAAATCCCTCACTAAAATACTCTTTGACTCCCAAAGTCACTTCTGACCCGGATGACAAAATGACCTTTTCACTTATTCCGGACAAAATGTTACTAGTCGAGGATGTGAGATTCTTCACCAAATGTCATGTTGAAGAACTCGGTCATATTGAAATCAAAGACACCTATGATGAGCTGTGTATCGATGGTAAATTGAACAGCAAGTATGAGCACATTAAGATCAAAGGATTAACTAAAGCCCTAACCTATCCCCATGTGTTCAAACCCTAGTGGGTCAAGTTTGTTCTGAGCAGAGTTCACGATGATTTCATGTGGCTAGAAGAGCAACCATTTAAGATTACCAAGGAAATCATTCATTTGATTATTGGTTACCCTATCTATGATCATGCCCGAGCCCAGAAGATGATATCATAGAAGGAATTGATTAGTTTAACTGGAGTGGAATTTGATTGCAGAGGATTGAAACTGAATAATGTCACTGATGAAGAACTAAAATTTTCCATTAGAGTAATGGGCTACTATTTCTTCCAATCAACAAGGGAAAATAGTGTTCCCTATGCAGTAGTAGACTTGGCATACAAAATTGTGAAAAAGGGAATGAAAATTGACCTATGTGAGGTGTTGTTGAAGAACCTATTTGAAAATCTGAACACCATCAGGAAGCCAAAGAAGAACAACTCGGCTAATACTCTAAAGTTTGGATCATTACTGGTATGCATGTTTTTCTACTTTGAAAAATTATTTCCATTAGTCGGTAAAGTTGTTTGGGAGCTACACTGACCAATCACCCATTAGATTAATGACTTCATTAAGAAGTTAGGAGATAATTTCAATGATATCATGGATGATTACTTTAGTAAATTTCAAGAGAAAATGCATAATAGATATAGGATTCCACCCCAGCTAGTAGAGAAATACAAAAATGATATATGTTTTGAAGTTGACACTGATTATTGTTATGTGAATGCTGTGGAATTGAGGACTCAATTTTTCTCACCGATGGGTTACGAGACATGCTACCAAGCTGAGGTATGGTACCTATGAGGAAGTAAAGGAAAAGGTAAAAATGAGCATTGTAGTACCCAAAACTACAAGAAAGGCATCAAAGATGATTAAGGCATTGTCAAAGAAATTCAGAGAAGGCTCTTCCTCTACACCTATCAAAAGCACCATTGCCATTACCGAAGAGGAATCTGAAGCCCAAGAGGTGGCTATAACACTGAGCACTGAATTTCCTAAGGGTAAAGTGTTGAAGAGAAAGAAATAGGACACATCAAAGGCCTCACCGACTCCACCTCCAGTAAAGTGACCTAACACTAGAGCATCTACAGCTTCATTGAGTAAGAAGACAAAGAGTGTTACTATTCCTAAGGTAACAAAGACATACAAGAAATATACTCAGAGACTCATTTTAGCAAAAGAGTCTAGTGATACCGAATCAGAAGATGCAAGCACATTTCAGATTGTCAAGAGCAAGAAGGTAAATATACATAGTATTGAAAACTTTTGTGCTAATCTGAAAGAATATGGTGGATTTGGAGTATTTAGATATGTTAATTATGAAACCAAGAACAATGATGAAAAGAGACAAATTGAAGAAGCTGTCATCTACACACTTCTAAAGTTCCGGTTAGCTCCATTGGAACTAGCTAAGTCACTTCCAAATGAACTGTATCTACATATTGATAATAGGTGGAAGTATGCAATGGACTCAGAGAAACAAATCAGAGAAAGAAGTCTGGTCCATCTCTTTCCTGATATGTCGGTCGCTAAAATAAAGGAACATCTGACAACCTACAATTAAAAGTTTCTTGTCAAACAGAGAGCCTTAAAACTGATGAATGGGCTATATATTGAAGTTGAAAAGGAGACAAAAGCAAAGTGACAGGAAATCTTCAAAATCAAGGATGTTGGTGAGCATGCTATAGTTGAAATCATTGATGTCATCGAGCATAATCCTGATGTCATCGAGCAAGGTCATGATGCTACCAAACAAGACCCTGCTGACACCATTCAAATAGATGAAGATGTCATGGATCCAGAGGCACCAGAATAAGAAATGATAGAAGGCACTGCATATGCAAAACTTGTATCTAGTGAATCAGTCTTGGAACAAGTTCAGCCTTATCCACTGGTCAAGCAACCTGTCTCAACCGAAACCCCTCAGGATACAGATCAAGGCACTGAAGGTCACAAGTCTACAGTAGGAGAAGGTACTACTCAAGAACAGACATCTCATGCACCTTCTAACACTGAGACTGTTGCAACTAAGACACCAAGTACCGAGACACCGAAGGACTCTACAAAGGCTAAAAGAACCAATCAAAGTGTTGCCTCTACTGAGCAACCTACCAAGGGTCATCAAGCCTCACAAGCCATTGTCTTAGTTCCATCAGTGAAAGGTAAAGAAAAGAAAGTGAAGAAGTATAGTTTTAAAGTTGATTTGTCAAAACCAATAGTGTTGCCCAATGTTGATATATCAAAATTAAAGGGGCAAGCACTCATTGATTTTGGTGAACTATGCAAAGAAAAGGCCAAACAAGAGAAGAAAATGGCCATTCAAAAGAAAAATAAAGTACTTCAGAAGGTAAAAGCACTCCTAATAGATATGCTACTTGAAGCTATAGTATCAATAGATGCAGCCATCCACATTCAACTAGATGAACTCCTAACAAAGATAGAGACATCTGGAGTAGATGCATCAGAGTATTTGAGCAAGCTAAAAGACAAAGAGCTCACTGCCAAGATGATAGAAGAGGTACAAAAAGCTATAGCTATTGGCAAAGTTAAACTTGTCAAATTTATTGTTGAGTTGACTCCTCAACTCAAGCTCATTCATTATTTATTTAAGAAACTCTACACATTTTCTTTATTCATTAAAGACATTAAGAATAAAATAGAGGCAATTGAGAAAGAGATCACCGATCTCTCAAATAAGTTGACCACTGAGCCAAATTCAGTTCAGAATTTTTATACAAGGTTACAATAGCTCATGGCTCAACAATTGGACTTAAGAAATGAAGAACACAAAATTAGGATGGACATAATGAGCCTTCAGACATTATTCCTTCCACATCTTTCATTGGTCCAAGAACAGATCAACCGAGCCACATACTTATCTACTACTCAAGAGGGAAGCACTCTAGATGGCTTAATATCACTATTGGTTGATATTCAAGCACAAAATTCTTTAATGGACAGTGTAAAGGATGCACTCTTTGTTGCTCTCACCGACACCTGGACCAAGTAGAAATCCATTTTTGACTAGTTACCACCCCCAAATGGTAATTAAGTTTTTGATGTTTGTCAAAAAGGGGGAGTAATACAATATATTTGGGGAGTGATATAGTATTGAGAGACTGGTATAGTATTCGGAGTATAGTATACAGGGGGAGTATACCGAGTAGAGTAAGCAGAGTATCAAAGAGCAGTGAACCGAGAAGTATACAGATCAGTAAGCACAGAACAAGAATAGATCACCAAGCATGCAAAACTTAGAATTTTATACAGTATATCATTAAGGGGAGTATATCTGATATATTATTATTGACTATTGTATATACTATCAGCATAATCAAATTTTGCAAGTATATAGATTATTGAGTTATAACTTTGAAAGTAGTTTTTGTCAAACATCTCAACTAATGTCAAAAGTGGAGATTGTTACTACTTATCAGATTGCCATTAGTTTTATGTCAAAGTTATACTATATACTCTAGTCGGTTATCTATTACCAAAATATTCAGTCGATATGCACAGTCTAGTCGGTTATAGAAGAAAGCAATCATAGAATGTAGTATACACTGAGGTGTCTACCGAGTAGCAAAGATGACACACCAAGTGAAACATGTTACCAAATTCATTGAACCTAGAATGCATATGAAAACGTGTTACAAGATCGAGGCACATCTAACCGTTATCACATTGGATATTGCACTTAAAGATTGTGTATGATTTTGAGGTCATCTAACCAATGAAATATTTTGCATGGTTATTCATTCAATAAATCGTGTTTGTAAGATCGAAGCAATGAATTGGATCACCGTCATAAGAGATCTATTTATACAACATGAATTGAGATCAGAAACATACATGTAGCATGACAAAAATGATGATAGAGAGATATATGAAGCAAGACATGTGAAAACACTAAGTGTTATGATTGTTATAGAGACACAGAGGTCACCGAGAAGGTTTTCAGAGAATAGTCAAAGAACAGAGTAAACAGAAGGGTTTACTGAGTTACTATATGGGTTATCGAGGTATGCTATAAGCAAGGTAATCTATTCTGAGCACATAGAATCTACTATAACATTCTAGATGTAAAATTGCAGATATCTGTAATGATTTTATTGTAATATTGTGAAGTTGTAAGAGAAACCTTTAACAAGGTAAAAGACTCTAATCACTTAGTCTATAAATTGTAAAGCCTCTAACTAGGTGTAGCATTTAGATGAAGTGTTGAAAAATCCTTTAGCAAGGTAGATCTAACAGATCTTGTTACTCCTAACAAGGTATGCTATTAGAAATAGCTAAACATGTAGCTCTAACTGAGCACTCTTTATTATTGCAGTAGTGAAGTTGTGGGTGCCATCCCCACCATAGTTTTTCTCTCTAACCAAGAGTTTCTGTGTAACCAAAATATATGTGTTATGGAGTGAATCATGTATGATTGTTATCTATTTGTTTTAGCTTTATATTATGTTACTGCACTATTCAATTTATGCATAACAGTAAAGATATTGTTGAAGAAATTTTTTGAAGTACTGATTCACCCCTCCCCTCTTAGTACATCAGCTTTCCATGTTTGGCCTAACAGTATCCTGGATGAAACCTTGTGGCTGCTCCATATAAATCTCCTCATCAAGATCCCGATGAAGAAAGGCAGTCTTCACATCCATCTGATGTACAACCCAACCATGACCTGCAACAATAGCAAGTGTCAAGCGAATGGAGTTCATCTTGGCTATGAGCACAAAGGTCTCATTATAGTCAACACCTGCTACTTGTGAGAAAGCTTTCGCGAGAAGTTGAGGCTTATACTTATCCGCACTACCATTTGCTGCAAACTTGGTCCGATAGATCCACTTACATCAAACCATATTTCTCCCCTTAGGGAGATGGACTAAATCCCATGTTTTGTTCCTCATAAAGGAACTATACTCTTCCTCCATAGCTTGATCCCACTCAGGAACCCCTGATGCTTCCCAAAATGTCTGTGGATCGGAAGTGGTAGCAATGAATGCATGTGGAAGATCCTGATGTTGTGATCAAGTCCTCCATGTATTAGAAGGATACCCAATAAGAGAACCCACTGACTCAAGTGTCTGTCAAGCACAATGAGGCCTAGGTGGAGGTGGAGAATGAGGCTCCTCAACTACAAGTGGACCCTATGGAGGTGTAACCCTGCGAGTCAAATTTGAAGGAATCTCATCATCCAAATCACTACCATCACTATCCACAATGGAGGAAGGTGGAGGAGGTAGAGAGGCTAAGATAGGAGAGATTTCCTCAAAGTGAATACTCCTCTCAATGAACATCTCACATGTCTCAGGATCCATCAATCTATATGCCTTAACACCCTTACGATATCCAACAAATATGCAAGGCTGACTCTGAGGTTCCAATGCCTTGCGTTTGTGTGGAGGTATGCGAGCCCATGCTAGACACCCAAAGACTCTAAAATGTTTGACAATTGGTTTCCTACTAGCCCAAGCCTCAAAAGGAGTAATACCTTGCAAAGATTTGTGAGGAACCCAATTTTGGATGTGTGTGGCACAACTAATAGCCTTCGTCCAAAAGGAGGGATCAAGAGAATGTGCATGTATCATACAGCTAGCCATTTCTTTGAGAGTTCTATTCTTGCATTCTGCAACTCCATTCTACTATAGAGTGTATGCAATAGAATACTGAAGATCAATCCCCTCAAATGTACAAAAATCCTCAAGTCTCTTGTTCACATATTCCATTCCATTATCTGTACGAAGAATCTTGACCACTTTCCCGGATTGCTTCTCCACATGAGTCTTGAAGTCCTAAAATCTGTCAAATAATTCACTCTTATGAATGAGAAAGTAGACCCAAGTGAAGCAGGAATAGTCATTAATGAAGGTGAGGACATAGTGGGTCTTGCTAAATGAAGGTGCTGGAAATGGACCTGCTACATCGTTGTGAACAAGTTTAAGAAATTCTAAATCTCTCCAAGATTTCCCCTTATCAAACTTCTCCTTGGGATGCTTGCCCATGGAACAACCTGAACATACACCCTCTAAAAAACTGATTCGAGGTAGACCTATGACCATGTCTTTCATGTTGAGCTGCTGAAGATAGCGGTAGTCAAGGTGACAAAACCACTCATGCCATAGCTTACTTTCAGAATTTGAATGAGTAAGCAAGGCCCTAGAAGGTGAACTTGGCACAAAGTGGGAGAATGAATAAAGCCTTGAGCTTTCATTGACTTGTCCCACTGCTACCAAGGCATCATCATCAAGTTCCTTTACCACAACTTAATCAGGTGTAAACTCAACCATTTTCCCATTCTCATAGTGAGTGATTTGGTAGATAGAGAGAAGGTTGGTAGACAAGTTAGGAAAATAAAGAACATTCTCAAACATTCCATCATCCATGTCAACTAAACCTTTCCCTTCAACCTCTACTTGTTTATCATCACCTATGTAAATCTGAGGTACCTTAGATGGCTCCAATGAAGAAAACTTCTCCTTTGTAGAACCTATGTGATATGAGCCACTCGAGTCAAGTATCCACTACTGTGAAGAACCTATTTTAGCCACAAATGCTTGCCCTTTTCCCTTAGAATGTGAAGAAGAGGAAAGAGATGAATCCTTCTTTGTGTAGGCGGATGGCAAGTTGATGGTGTTTTTCTTAAGAAGATTGGTTAACTCATCAACTTGCTTGGTGTGGCATCGATGCTCATCATGACCATACTTCTTGTAATATGAACAAGTTGGTTTATCTTTCCTAGGTGGTGTCCCCTTCTTGGAAGAGGATAAAAAATTGCCTTGTGATGGAGAGGATGATTGTCCTTTTTCCTGTTGTGGCTTTGACTTAGAGTGCTTCTTGTTGTTGCTGGAATCTTTGCCTTGACTTACTTCAATCCCTTGATTAGCCACCAAAGCCTTGGACTTTGAAAACTTGAGAAGCCTTATGTTCAACAACTTAGATTGTTCCAATATCAAATTTTTTGTGAAAGCATCAAATAAAGGCATAACATAGGAACTCCCCACTATCAAACGATGAGTTTGGAAGCTAGACACAAATGCTACATATTTTGCTGCAAGTTTGTCCAACAAGTTGAATATCAACTGAGCATCCTTTTAATTTGCTCTTAGCTCATTTTCTTTGGTGACATAATCTTGGATTGTATTAAAACTCTTGGGATCTAAGTTGGTGAGCTCATTCTCAATCTTGTAACCTCTGATTTCATCAACTTGACCATACAATTTCTGAAACATATCCAAAGCCTCTTTGATTGTTGTACACTTCTCAATGTGAAAAATGAGGTCATTTGATACATACTTACGCATAGTTCCAAGAGCCATGCAATTCTTAGAGAGCCATTCTAACTAAGCATTAGGATCAGCCTTAGGATCAGGTGGTGATGCTATTGTTCCATCTATGTAATGCGTGACACCTTTTCCATTAATTTTCTCCATACTTTAATTTTCCATGATGCATAATTATGTGGAGTTAAAGGTGGAAATTTATGAGGAATCATTGTAACAAAGATGAAAGAGCACAAGGAGAGAGAGGCACAATCACACAAGACACCCCCCAGATTCATTCAATCAAAGAGCCCCCCCAAAAGTGATGATTTGGCACTTTATACTTAGTGCATATACAATGGGTGACTTACAAAAATGGCAAAGTGGACTTCTAATTTCAATTTTACAATTTCCTCAATAAGGTCAAAAGAGACTCAAACTAATAGTGCAAGAGATCTAAACTAAGATCCAAGCAATTTACAAGTACCAAATAGGCCAAATAAGAACAATATATGAAAGTATATTTTTCACTCAAAATATCTAAAATCTGATCATAGATTATGAAAGTAGACAAAAAAACATGCACTTTCAAAAAAAATGGCACCTGAAAAGGAGGTTGTATGAGCTCAAATGAGTCCTTTGAAGATGCAAAATTGAGGATTGGACAGGTACAGCTGAGAGAATCCAAAATTTTTGAAAAAACTGTGCACCAAAATCAGAAAATAACCATACCACTGTGAAGAGACCGAAAAATTATCCCAAATAAAAAAAAAATTGCACCCAAAATGGAGCAAAATTTAGGAAGTTATGAGCCTCCAAAGTTGGCCCAAAAAACTAAACAACTCAATGGAGAGGGGTCTAAAAATTTCAAAAAAATGCTGACTAGAAGCTGACTATGCAAAAAATTCCAGGTGGTGCTAACGAGGAAGAGGTGGCTGACGTGGCCTATTGACATGGCAAGTAGGTTGTCTTCTATCGGTGGTCGTCAAAAAATGGACAGTCAACGATTGGAAAACCTGTCGGTGATAGTTAGAAAGCTATCGATGGTGGCCAGAAGGCAGTGACCGTAGGTTTATCGAAGGGTCAGTGGCGGTTGCTGGAGTGGAGGGCCAGTGGTGGTGGCTGGTGTGGCAAGGCCGATGACGTGCAGGGCAGCAGAGGCACCACGGGCGGCATGGGCAGTGGAGGCACCTGGTGGGGAGCTACGCAGAGGCTTGGGTGGGCCGCGTGGGCAGCAGAGGTGCCGCACGGAGTTGTCTGGGCAAGGGTTTGCATAGAGGCCTGGGCGTAGCGAGGAGCTGGGTAGAGTGATGGGTAGCTCTGCTGGCAATGTCGGAGGGTGGTGCCGAAGGACGAGGCCACCAGGACCAGAGCTACTAGTGGTTGGTGGTCTCGGATCTATCAGAGCTAGTGGCTGATAGGGAGGTAGGGCAAGGTAGTTTCCAAGTAGCTAGAATGTTTACTAAATGAAAGTTTCTTGTTGTTTCAAGGTGTAGTCACCAAAATCAAAGTGCAAAAAGCTGAAAGGCAATCTAGGAACTCTCCTTGTTCCACCTCCCTAAGTCAAACTCTCCTTGGTTACTCAAGGGCTTCAACTCCATAGTTGTTGTCATCCTTTCAAGTGCTACAAAACTAACTTATGAAGTCAAACTCACCAAATATGTTGGATTCATGTTAGGTTAACCTATTTCAACTTGATTTGTTGGGTTTCATGCTTTGCAACCATCTTTGGCATACCCGATTTGATAAAAACCTATTTTTAGGCCTAAAATGGGCTACTAGGAATTAGCCCTCCTTTTGGGGTTTTGTGCTCACCTTGCTCCAGCGATGGAATTCCAAACAAAAAGAAGTTGATATTCGGACACCCTTTTGGGAGTTCTTAAAGATTTTCCAAGTTTTAGGGTCCCTTAGGCCTTCTCCATGACTGTCCCAAAAATGGGTGAAAAAGGAGGGTTTGGTAGGGTTTTGATGGCAAACAAGCTAGAATCCTTCCAAGTGAAACATGAGACCTTAGTTATATCATGCCACATGCTAATTAGACCAAGAAAAAGTAGTTTTACACCCTCAAAGGTTAGAGAACAAGTTTTTACAAAATGCACATAAGGAGAGTGCAACAATTGACAACTTTTCCATTCTTGCTTCCTACAAACACATCTTTGCTTGAATACAAATTACATTCAATCATGTAAACATGTTTGTCATTAGAGACAAAAGGGAACCATAATAGCCCTGCACAAAATTATTAGGCAATTACAAACAATGGACCATTCACTGTCAAAACTATCTATCACTGCACTTTTGCCCTTTCACTATTTTTTTCCTTTTCAACTTGCACTTAACCACTATTAAAACACCTTTTTAAAGGTCTATTTGGTGCTTTTTTATCAATGCTCTATCCTTGGTTGCCTATTGTTCTTCAAACCTATTATTTGGAAAAGGAAGATTACAATAAACAATTCATTTACAATGCAAAAACAGTCATAATTGATTGTGATAGCCTGTTGTGCATTACAACCTTGCCAAAGGGACCATTGATTGATCTTGGCAATCAAAAACCCATGGGAAGGGTCAAAAACCACTCCTTGTTCTTATTTGCAAACAAATTAAGGAGATTCAAGGTTTTACAAACACTAATGTATGGTGGAGAGCAAACAATTGAATGGAAACTAATCACCAAAATAGTGACTCATTGTTTTTGTTTACAATTTACACAAACTGAAAATGCAACCTTCCTTCTCTTGGCTTAGAAAGCCTCTTAGCTTTCACTTACAATCTTGGACAGCAAGACAAGTCTATCCACCTGAAGAATGCATTTGCTATGGAAGAGAAAAGCATCAAACCTTTACAAGACCCTAGCCAAATGGCACACTTCCCTAGGGCTCCATGGCCACAAAACTTCTTGCACTTGCATTTTTGAAACCAAAACTTGTATTTACATATTTTACAAGTCGACCAACTAGTTCTTGGGAAGCCATGAACATTTAGGGCTTCAAGAAGCCAAGTTGGTCAAGCATCCTTGCCAATTTCCTAGACAAGGCAATGAAATTGTCAAAACAAACTAATTTTGCTAAAAGCTCAAAACTTGATGAAATTAGATGCCACCAAAGGGAAAAGCTTAAGAAAACATAATAGAATCTGAAAATGTAAGAACAATACAGCCAAGTACAGCAGGTGTATGGACTGCTGTTCACATGGAGCTGAAAACTAGAGAAAAACCAAGTCAAACTAGTGCAAACTTGTAAAATGCTTCATAAATCCATGAAATCAACCCTTACAATGGTTCAAGAAAGATAATAAATACCTCCACAAATCAATTATCTCCTATATGGATAGGTACATGTCCAAGAGCACACAAATTTGACATTTTCATGTCTAAAATGACAACTTTTAATGCCTAGATGATGCAAGGTTGACCTCTAAGACTAACAGTCACCTAAAAAAACTTCTCACACCTAAAACCCAAGCATAAAACATGTCTAAAACCTTTTCAAAACAAAAACACATCAAAAACTCACTTTTTACAACATTTTGCCAGGCAACTCCAAAACTGGCAATTTTGAGCAAAAAGATGAAAATGGGGAACATGACCACACAATGAGTTCAAAACTCATCCAAACAACTTAGAACAACACAGAAAACAACTTAGACAAACTTTCCAACTCAAAACTAAGAAAAATCAAACCTGTGATGAAAATGAAGCTATGAAGCTAGGTGCTCCTGCACCAGTGCCTGTTGGCATTTTCATGATGTTGTGATTGTCATTGATGGACAAACACTTGCTTTGTGTACACTTTCTTGATGTATGAGTTATGCTCAACTGATATTTGTTCTAATCGGTATTATGTATTATAGTCTTTAGACTATTAGTGTTTTGCAAAAGATGTTTATCGATCCAAATTGAATGAAGACCTCAAGTAGTTCGAGGATCTCAAGCACTATGAAGGAACAAAGCGGTAGTTAACATTTTCCAGTCTTCATTTTTGACAATCGATAATCGATAAATTGTATGAACTAGTATTACTTTGTGATGAGTTATCATCCACCAACACTTTGGTAGTGATTTTGTGTCATGTTGCCAAATGTGTCTAGATGCATTGAACCTAGGAACTTGTAATTTAATCCTATTGGACTGACATAAAATAAGACTCCTTTATAAGGACATCATGTCTAGGGTTTTAGATGATGATGAGGTTTGTATGTGTGATCATAGAAGAGAAGATTAGGTCTGTGTGAAGAGTAGGAGTGTGGAGATATTGAAGACTGAAGTAATGCTGAAATGCATTAACAGTGAGCTATCAAGGATCTAACCAAGCATACTGTGCTAGTATCTATATCACTCACTTGTTGATTACTCACATCTTTGACAAGTCTGAAACCCTTAACTGGGTTGGCCTAGCAAAGCCTTTGTAAATCCTCTAACAAGGTGGTTCACAATTGTGAATTTGAAATCCTCTCATAAGGTAGTCTTTAATAGGACTTATCTCCTAACAGAGATCTAGATTCCTAACAGAATCTGTTATGGTGAAGAACATTTTATGACCTTAACCGGTCTAGTTTCTATTCTGCAGATAGTTACTTGTGAGTTTTTTCTCACCGTGGTTTTTCCCATTTGGGTTTCCACATCAAAATATCTTGTGTTATGGTGATTGTGCTCCTATGGGTGAATGTTTTGTTTGCTATTTGGTTTGCATTCTCCTATGGGTGAATTTTTTGTTTGCTATTTGGTTTGCATTTATCGTAACTGGTTTATTAGTTAATTTGTTATACCGGTTATCTACTAAACTGTTTAGAAGTTTGAGTTCATTGATTTTTGGTATACTGATTCACCCCCCCTCTTAGTATTCATCAGTGGCTTCAGTGCTGTTAGAGTCAGTGGTCTTCCAGGCTCTGGTGGACCAGTTGGTGGCAGGACCGGAGCAGCCTGTAGGATCTGCAGAGAAGTATGATGGTGCAAAGGGGGTCTACAGACCCTAAAAAAATAAAAAATAAAATTTCATTTTTTTTGAAAAAAACAGAAACCCTCTTCAATTTTTTTTTATTTTTATTTTCTTTTTTTCTTTTTCTCAAAAAAAAGTTTTCAAAAAGTTGGAAAAAAGTTTTAGAATTTTGTTTTTAAAATCCAAAAATTTCGTACCATACTGCTCAAATTGGGCAAAAAATTCCTCCACCCCCAAAAGTTGATTTTCACCAAAAATGGTCAATTTTATACCTGATTTTTATGGAAACGACCTCTCAAACGCAATGGTGAGGTCGAAAATGTTGGCATTTTGGATATATGGTTTTTTCATTGATGTCAACACTTGTCATCACTTGTCAACACTTATCAGCACTTGGAGATTTTGGTTATGTTCATCGGCAAGTCAGAGATTTATGCAAAGTCACTAGTATTTGGTTCACCGACACTTGAAATGACTTGGATACTACTTGGTTATGTTGAAGACATTATTCGATCACTTGGTTTTAGCGATTTGGTTAATTGTTTATTTAGGTTTGCATATTTGTTGTTACTGACAACTAGGTCTAGGATAAGCACTGACAGACATATCTATTCCAGATCAGCATGGCATGTTATGGAGATGATTTATTATTATTGTAAATGTATTAAGCCGACATCATGCATCGGATATTGGTTTGTTTGTAAATGATTTTACTGTAATATCTTTTAGTGAACCGACCTATTCAATTGGTCTTAGTTATGGTATAAATGTAAGATCTCATTTGTGTGATTGAAGTGTGAATGCAAAAAGGATTGCAATAAGGTATATGTGAGAATAAGTAGAGCTATACACGTAGACATCATTTGAAGGTTGAAGGAAGGATTTTGTGAAGGCAATCATAACTAAACCGGTACTAAATCCAGGATATGAAGATGCTATTTTATGCAGTACATTATCATTAGATTTAACCATCCAATTGTAGTCAGTGTGATTCTCATTTTGTGATTGAGTAGTGAGCTCTAGGCAGCTGGCCTTTCTGCATGTGCAGAATCCATATTGTAAACACATACTATCTGTAGTAGTATCATTTCATTGTGGGTAAGGCTTCCCACCATGGTTTTCCCCCTTACAGGGTTTCCACGTACAAATAATTGTGTTATGTGTTATTATCTTTTTGTTTAGTGCATTAATCTTTACTGGTATTGTAATTAATTGTTAAGACTGTCTATCGGCATAAAGTTTGGTTTACCGGTATTAAGCATTAAGTTCTAGTTAGGTTAATTTTGGTTGAATTTATTGGACAATCGATTCACCGCCCCCCCCCCCCCCCCTCTCAGTTGTCTCTGGGACCTAACTATTGGTATCGTAGCCTAGTTCTCTTTTTGCAGAAGTTTAACAGCTTGAGAAGATCCAATGTCTTCTAACTATTTCAGGAAGGACAGTCTGAAACTTGATGGAACTAACTATGGCATATGGAAGATCAGGATGGAGACACACTTGAATTGAATTGGAAAGGATATATGGGATGTTACAAAGAATGGCTATACTACTCCTACTCAAGGTCAACTTATTCCACCTAACTTGGCTAAAGATGAAGAAAATGATTGCAAAGCAAGAGAAGCACTTTTGAGCGCATTATCAGATCGACAAGTCATGGGATTGTCAGATAGATCTACTGCTAAAGCTATTTGGGATAAATTAGAAACATTGAATGAAGGATATTCCACAGTCAAAATTGCAAAACTGGAATGCTTCCGAGTCAAGTATGAAAGTCTGAAAATGGAAGAAGATGAAAGAATTTCTGCTTTTATGGAAAGAGTAAATGAAATTGTTTTGGGTATACAATGTTGTGGAGGAACCTTAAGTGAAGATGAGATTGTTTCTAAAGTTTTAAGATCTTTGCCACTAGCATATAAAATGAAAGTTACTGCTATAAATCAATTAAGAACAATGCCTAATGCATCAGTATCTAGAGACGCTTTGGTTGGAAAACTTTCACCTTTTGAGCTTGAGGAATTCGGTCCTGTTACTACTATCAAGATAGATCTAGCTTTGAAGGCATCATCATCAACTACAAAATCATCATCATCACATGATATATCTGATTGGAAATCCTCCTATGAAAGAGAACTTGAAGAAAGCAGGAGAGAAAATGAAGAACTTGAAGAACTTGAAGCACTATTTGCAAGGAAAATGCCTAATGGTCCAATTGGAAGTAAGTATGAAGCACCCTTTAAATGTTTTAACTATAATAAGATTGGTCATATGGCTTCTAGATGCCCTGATAGACATGCAAGATTAAGAGAATAAGCTAAAAGAACATATAAGCCTAACCCTGACTATCAGAAATACAAGTTTAAGAAGAATAGAGACAAATCTTGTTATTATGTTGATGAAGGAGTTACCGATGATTCTAATGAGGATTCGACAGACAATGGATGGGATTTTGTTGCTATAATAGAAGATCAACCGACACCTACTATTCAATGGGTAGTGTGGGCCCTGGTAGCTAATGTTGAAGATAAGGATGAATGGATTATTGATTCAGGATGTTCACATCATATGACTAGAGATAAGAGTAAATTCTTAACCTTTCAGGATTACAATGGAGGTCTAGTAAGATTTGGGGATGATAAAGCTTGTTTGATCAAAGGAAAAGGCACTATATCTTTTGATGGTAAGCACAATACTGATAATGTTTACCATCTTTAAGGTTTGAAGAATAATATTTTAAGTGTTGGTCAATTAGTTGAGAAAGGATTTCAGTTACAATTCAAGAATGGTAAATGCAAAATTTTAAACAGAATTGTTTTGGAAATTGCAACTGGTAATCAGACTAGAGGTAATATCTTTCATTTAAATGATAATGAGAAAGCATGTTTGATTGAACATATTGATGAAATTTGGTTATAGCATAAGAGACTTTGTCATGTATATTTTGATTGCATTGTGAAAATCAGTACTACTAAGGTAGTTAGAGATTTACCTAAGATTGTTAAACCTCACAATCCGGTATGTAAGGAATGTCAATTTGGAAAGCAAGTTAGAGAAACTTTTAAGAGTATTCTAGAGAAGTCTGACAATGCTCTTGATTTAATTTATACTGATTTATGTGGTCCAATGAGAACTAGAAGTATACAAGGAGATAGATATTTTATGCTAATCATTGATGACTATTCTAGAATATGTTGGGTTACTTTTCTCAGAGAAAAATCTGAAGTATTTGGAAAATTCAAACTATTCAAGGTGATGGTAGAAAATGAAACCGGGAAGAAAATCAAATGTTTGAGATCAGATCAAGGAGGCAAATTCACATCTAAGGAATTTAATACATTTTGTGAAGTGAATGGGATCAGAGGACAGTTATTAGCACCCCGAACACCCCAGCAGAATGAAGTTGTCGAAAGGAAAAACAAAACTATCTTGGATGCAGCCATAAGTATGATATCAAAAGCAAATCTACCTCATATATACTGGAGAGAAGCAGTCAATACAACTATTTATACATTCAATAGATTTCACATTAGAGGTGAAATCGGTAAGACCCCACATGAACTATGGTTTGGTAATAATCCCACTCTTAAATATTTCAGAATATTTGGAAGTAAATGTTATATTAGAGAGATGAGTATATTGGAAAATTTGATCCTAGAAGTGATGAAGGAATATTTCTTGGTTATTCATCTAAGAGAAAGGCATATAGATTTTTTAACAAGAGATTGCAGAAAATTGTTGAGAGTGAAAATGTGAAGATTGATGAACAATTTAGAGGAAATTCAAGGTACACAGACTCTGGACTGGCAATAGAGATAATCACAAATGAGCCTATTATGAATACACTAGCACAGAATGGTGATCTAATTACACCGACATCATCTAGAGATTCAACAGTCACTGAAAAACATCAACAAGTATAAACACCCCAGTATGTAAGATTGAATCATTCTGAAGATTAGATAATTGGAAACAAATTTCAAGGAGTTATAACTAGAGGAAGATTGACAAATGAGGAGGTATGTCTTATTTCTCAAATTGAACCTACATCAATTAATGAGGCATGTGAAGATAAATATTGGATTAAAGCTATGGAAGATGAATTAGAACAAATTGAAAGGAATAACACTTGGTCATTAGTTCCCCGACCTAAAGACAAAAATGTAATTAGAACTAAATGGGTTTTTAGAAACAAACTTAATGAAGATGGCATGGTAATTAGAAACAAATCAAGATTAGTGTGTAAGGGATATTCACAGAAAGAAGGAATTGATTACAATGAAACCTTTGCAATAGTAGCTAGAATTGAGGCAGTCAGACTTTTATTGGCTTTTGCAACACACAAGAACTATAAAGTATATCAAATGGATGTTAAATGTTCATTTCTAAATGGAGATCTTGAAGAAGAAGTTTACATTGAGCAACCTAATGGATTTTCTTTGACAGATAACAAAGACATGGTCCGTAGGTTAAGGAAAGCTTTATATGGATTGAAATAAGCTCCTAGAGCTTGGTATGATAGATTGGACAAATATCTTTTAAAGCTTGGTTACACTAAAGGTAATGCTGACAACAATCTATACTACAAAGTGACTAATGATGACATCTTGTTATTGAAGTTTTTGTTGATGATATAATCTTTGGAGGAGAAGATGGTTTGTGTAAAGACCTTTCTAAATAAAAGCAACAAGAATTTGAAATGTCTATGATTGGAAAGATAAAATTCTTTTTAGGATTGCAGATTTCAGAGACTGATAAAGGTATTTTCCTATGTCAATCTAAGTACTTGAAGGAATTACTAAATAAATTTGGCATGGAAAACTGTAAAGTGGTAAGAAAACCTATGACTACAAATGATAAATTATCTTTGAAGGATGAATCAACACCTATTAATCTGACTAGGTACAAATCTATGCTAGGAGGTTTACTATATTTGAGATAAACAAGACCTGATATTATGAATGCAGTATGTATTGTTTCAAGATTTCAAAGTAATCCTAAAGAAAATCATGAATCAGTAGTGAAAAGGATTTTCCGGTACCTACAAGGCACTACAAATATTGGTTTATGGTATCCTAGAGATGAAAATTTTGACTTATGTGCATACACAAATGCTAATTGAGCAAGATATGTGGATGACAGAAAAAGAACCACCAGCAGAGTATTTTTTCTTGGCAGCATACTAATTTCATGGTTGAGCAAGAAACAGAGTTGTACAAGTCTATCAACAATAGAATCAGAATATGTTGCAACAACAACCAATTGTATAGAGGTATTATGGATCAAGCAAATGTTGAAGGACATAAAGGTAAATTGCAAGGAACCTATAACTATTTACTATGATAATACAACAACAATTGATATATTAAAGAACCTAGTACTTCACTCTAAAACTAAACATATTTCTATCAAATTGAACTTTCTACAGGAGAATGTTGAAGCAAAAGAAGTGAAATTGGTTTATGTGAATACTAAAGAGAAAATTGCAGATATTTTTACAAAGCCTTTGCCTAAGGAAACTTTTGAATATTTCAGAGAGCAACTTGGAGTCCTACCCCCACCAGTAGAGACTTAGATAGTTGATGTTTGTCATCAACCAACAAAATCAATAGAGAAATCTTTTATTCCGGCTTTGATGAGGAAAGCTACTTCTCAGGGGGAGTAGTTAGTGTATTGAATGAGTTGGTATTTTATGATAAATTCTTTGAACTAATTATATTTGGTTTTGTATTGCTTTGGCATTTGATGTCAAAAGGGGAGAGATTGATATGGAAAAACACATTATCTTTTTCTTTTGGGAGAGATTATTCCTAGGGGGAGAGATATTATGTATTTTTAATTTCTAGATGGTTTTTGGTTTTTGGCATTTCTATTTTGGCACTTTGATGATTTTTCCATCTTGTGTTGCCATCAATTCCAAAGGGAGAGATTGTTGGCATTTTGGATATATGGTTTTGTCATTGATGTCAACACTTGTCATCACTTGTCAACACTTATCAGCACTTGGAGATTTTGGTTATGTTCATCGGCAAGTCAGAGACTTATGCAAAGTCATTGGTAGATTATATTGTTCACCAACACTTGAAATGAATTAGAGACTACTTGGTTATGTTGAAGACATTATTTGATCACTTGGTTTTGGTGATTTGGTTAATTTTTTATTCAGGTTTGCATATTTGTTGTTACCAGCAAATAGGTCCAGGATAAGCACCGACAGACATATCTATTCCAAATCAGCACGCCATGTTATGGAGATGATTTATTATTATTATAAATGCATTGAGCCAACATCATGCATCAGATATTGATTTGTTTGTAATTAATTTTATTGTAATATCTTTTAGTGAGCTGACCTATTCAATTGGTCTTAGGTTATGCTATAAATGTAAGATCTCATTTGTGAGATTGAAGTGTGAATGTGAAAAGGATTGCAATAAGGTATATGCAAAAATAAGCAAAGCTATACATGTGAACATCATTTGAAGTTTGAAGGAAGGATTTTGTCAAGGAAATCATAACTAAACTGGTACTGAATCCAGCATATGAAGATGTTATTTTATGCAATACATTATCATTAGGTTTAACCATCCAATTGTAGTCAGTGTGACTCTCATTTTGTGATTGAGTAGCGAGCTCTAGGCAACTGGCCTTTCTGCATGTGCAGAATCCATATTGTAAACACATACTATCTATAGTAGTATTATTTGATTATGGGTAAGGCTTCCCACAGTGGTTTTTCCCCTAACATGGTTTCCACGTACAAATAATTGTGTTATGTGTTATTGTCTTTCTATTTCATGCATTAATCTTTACCGGTATTGCAATTAACTGTTAAGACTGTCTACCGACATAAAGTTTTGTTTATCGGTATTAAGCATTAAGTTTTGGTTAAGTTAATTTTGGTTGAATTTATTGGACAACTTATTCACGCCCCCCCTCTCAGTTGTCTTTGGGACCTAACATAAAACTCTCTGAGATACCTCTGAAAAACACTTTTCCCTCATTTCCAAAAATAGAAGCCTTCCAAAATGTCTCCAAAAAATAATCAATGAAGTCCCAATGGCTCTGATACCATGTGAGATTTTGCCAAGATCAAGGGCACAATGAAGAGTATAAAATAGAGAAAAAAGAATGACAAGAACAAACTATATTCTCATCAATATACAAATGATCTACTAGATTAACCAATACAATAAATATAGGTCTACTTATATAGGCAAGGTCATATGGATGTACGAGCACACAATTATGACATGTAGCTCAATGAGAAACAAGGGTAGGTAAGAAATACTAGGGGTAGGTAGGAGAAATAATATAATATTCCACAAGAGGTGGATGACCCACCGAATGTGGAGTGTAACAGCAAAATAAGACCACAAAAGCTGGAATTTCTCCTACAAGCTCTATCCCTATGTGCACACTTCCCTAAGTGTCTCAAATCCAAACTACGAAGAGATGCATTATCCTAAGTTAACTTAAGTAAAGTGTAATAATATCCATAATGAATATTTATTTACACCAACAATATTTTTTTTTATTTGAGTAGCAGAGATGATGGAAGAGGCAACAACAAAATTAAAGACAAGTGATGCATTTACATCTTTGGCATTATTGTCAAAGGGGGAGAAGAAAAGAATAGAAATCAGATTTGGCAGATATGGGATAATTTGAAGATCAGAAGATCAGATCAAAGAAGCATTTTTTAAGGGGGAGATGACAAAAGGAGGAGAACCAATAGAGATGTGATACCGACAAGCAAGTTGCAGATAATTATGTTCCTCTGATTAGTGTTGCTATCAATGCCAAAGGGGGAGATTGTTGCAATTTGTCATAACTGAGACAAATGAGGTGATACAATTGAAGATGGATGACTACATCAGTAAAGGATAGAAGTCTATTTCTGATGAAGAGATTGAGATTATATGAATAGATGCCATGATCAGTTATTTGTGTTGTCATTGCTAGCAACTGATGTCAATGATGTTCTTGATATTTTGTTTTGTCATCTAACTGATTTGGTTTACCAGAAGACAGGGTTTACTGGCAGAGAGCTAAAGTCTATGAAATAGGGCTTTAACTAGTAAAGAAGAGTTGTTTTGATTGGATTGGTTGATTAATGATGATTGGTGATTTGTGGTTTGGATGGTAAACTTGTATCATGGAAAGGAGTATCTAACTAGAACCAGAAATTATGATGATTACCGAAAGGCGTTTTTCAAATTTATGATGAAGTTTTGCTAAGGTTTTAGTAGGGTTTAAAGACCGGTGAAGAAATCATTGAACCCGTAATGATTTATGTTATGAAAATGATCGATGGTGAGTCTACATGAAGTTGGTAACATGACATAACTTGCATGAAATATTGTATTGTTGTTTTGGTGTGATTCAAGAAATATTTTCTAGGGAATCAACAAAACACTTAGTAGAGTGTTTTGAGGGTTTGACTTTGACAGATCGGATTTCCGTGTTGGGTTACGATCAACCAACGATTGATATTTTATTTTAATTTGTTGTATTGATCTATATGGAGACCTATGATGATCTCTTATGATTGAAATTATAATGTTATGATGTAATTAGGTTTTGTTTCCGGCCTAGTTGAGATGGCTATTTAGGATGACACAATTGATGTTTATGGTGTCGGTGGTCTTAGAGAATGTGTTATGCTATCCAAGTGAAGTGTGAGATCTTCCTGTGAGTTGGAGAGTGTTGTATATAACTAGATTTGATCAAGCAACCAAAGAATTGCAAGTAATAGATCATTTTCTTACTATTGTTCCCTAACAGTTGTAGCAGGTTAAATCCCTGAATCGGATAGGTCCTAATAGGGAAGCTCTCAAAAGAGTGTTAAAATCCTCTCTCAAGGTTGATCCTAAAAGATTATCAAGCTCCTAACCTAGCTGCAAGGCAAATCCCCTAACCAAGTGACTCCTAGCAGGGTCTCCTCCTAACCGGGCGTATTGTAAGCTCCTAATAGGGTGTACTTCAAATAGTACAAATATTTGTGGGTACCAACTCCCATTGTGGTTTTTTCCTTTTTGGGTTTCCACATCAAAAACTTATGGTGTTCATATGTGGAATTTTTTTTATGTGATGTTCTTATTTATTTCATGCATTATTTTTGAGACACTAGTTATGATGTTTTATCAGAAGTTTATCAGAGATTACTAGTACTGATAAGAAGTTGTTTGAGAAAGTTTTTGATCTTATTGGTAAGGTTAATGAGTTGGTAAATGATCAATTTTATATGATTGCTATGGTGGTGAAAGTATTGATAGTTGTGGTAAACAATTTGATTAATGTGTTATGGAAATCTGACAAAGAGGGTATTAGATCTGATTAAAGAAGTTGAGATAGTTTAGATCTGAGATAAGTTTGTTTTTGAGTTAAAGTTTCAATTTGTTTTAATACTGATTCACCCCCTCTCAGTATTAATAGGATCCTCATAAGATTAACACTCTCATGGGGTGGGGCTTATTCTTTTGGGTGGGATCTCTATGTACATGGGTACCTAACATGGCCGTATTTTCTAGGACCCATCTTTTCACCCACCTAAGCTACAATAAAGGGGGGATATTAGTCTAGGGTTTTTATTTTCCTTATGTTAGGGGATATTTATTTATTCCTACACATATATTATTTTTCTTTCTTGTGTTATTAGGAGTGGTTATTATTTGGACACATGGGAAATTACTTTAGCTACATGTGTCACTCCCACCCACACATGGGTAGTTGAGTTACACACCCTCTTTTGGCTTGTTGTGCCACCTTTTGAAGTGGGTTATGGGGTAGTTGGGTTTCTCACGCTCTTTAAGTTTTATGTGCCACCTCTTAAAACTCCTTTCTTATTTTCATGAAAGGAAATCATGCCACATATTCTGGCATTTACCATGAAGGTAAAACCTCCCCATTTTATTGGGAGTGGGAGTTAATGCACCTCTTCGATGTATATGCTATTATTTTTTAATATAATAAGCATTATACTCTTGTTAGACATCTCAAATAACTAGAAGACAACTGAGAAGGGGGGGGGTGAATCAGTTGTCACAGATTACCAAAACCATTATCAATTTAAACTTTATACCGGAACACAAAATATTAATACCAAAATAGAAGATAAACTAATTAAGTATAAATAATAATCACAGAATAAATTCCATCCACATAACACCAATATTTGTACGTGGAAAACCTGGTAAAGGGAAAAACCATGGTGGAAAGCCTACCCATAGTTAGATAATACTTCCGTAGTAAGTATGTGAATTACAATTGAGAGGCCAACACTTGTGGAAAGGCTAATAACCTAGAGCACATTTCTTGTCACAAAAAGGAGCCTCACTGGCTACATAGAAATCCAAACTACAATCCAGAGAAGTTTTGAACTGCAAAAGATAGCATCTCATATGCCTGAGTACAGTTCCAGTTAAGCTCAATACCAAAGGACTAAATCCTCTTACATAAACCCAATTTGATGTCCAGTGATCAATCAACTCCTCTGCCTAAATGATATTACATTATTTGCACATTACACTCCTTGACTATGACCTCTAAAATAACCATGATGAACTACAATGAGATCTTAAAACTATATATACAAACCCTTGAGCATAAACAATCAGGTCGGCCACTAGATAGTAAACCAATTACATAATTATAAACCATGTTAGCCTAAGACCAAACAAATAATATCCAACACATAAGATATCTCAAAAATACATCAATAGGTCCTATCCACACATTACATTAATGCTGGTCTATAACCTAGATCAACTAGGACCAAGTATAGGTCAACAGGCTACAACAATGATCTCCATCCACCAAGTCTCAAAAATGATCACCAACAACATCCTGAAACTCCACTAGAAGTTGAACCAACACCACTTATGCAATTCATCAAAGATATCCACCAAATTCTTTATTGGTGAAACCCTTGCACGAACCAGAAACCAATCTTCTAGGCAAGCAGGATAGCATCCAATCACCAGACCAAAACCAATTGTCCAAATATGAGTATGAGTATCATGAACAAGCCAATTCCATCACCACACTATATCAGAGCCTACAAGATCATGTCTGATCCAAGTTAACCAGAAACCACTCAACCTACCAGGACCATAAGGGTGTCGGTAAAGGATCGAAACAACTAGTGTTGGCATCAATGATAAAAAAACAATGCAACACATAATCAATTCCACCAAATGGCCAACAATCTCCCTCTTTCGCATTGATGGCAACACTAGATGTGAAAAATATCTAAGTACCAAAAAATGGCAAACAAGTCTCCCCCAATGGAATAAAATGAACAATCTCTCACAAATAGCTCTGAATATCAATATCTTCCCCTATAAATCATGTCTCTGTGAAGCTCTGAATTTCTTTTCCTTTTTCACAAAAATATCACTTCCCCTTTCTTTTTATTTTTCACATCAATATCACTCCCCCTTTGACATCAATGCCAAAAATCTAACAAAAATATCAAAGCAAAAACATAAACCACTGAATCACAAAGCTGACTACTCCCCTTGAGTAGTAGCATCCCACATCAGTGTCGTAATTAATAGTATCTCTAATAATGCATGTTGAATTGATGCCAAACCACATCAATCAAGTCTCTACTGGAGGGGTAGAAACTCCCAATCTGTCTCTCAGGTACTCAATGATTTCTTGGACAAAGGTTTAGTGAAAATATCTGCAATCTGCTCATCAGTGTTCACATAAACTAGTCTAACATCATTTTCTTCCACCTTCTCCTTCAAAAAGTTATACTTGATAGATATGTGCTATTTTTTAGAATGAAATACCAGATTCTTTAATATATAAATAGCAGTAGAGTTATCATAGTGAATAACTATTGGTGCATCATAATCCACCTTTATATCCTTCAACATTTTCTTCATCCATAAAACTTGTGTACAGTTGGTAGCAGGAACAACATACTCAGCTTCAACAGTAGATAAAGAAGTACATGACTACTTCTTGTTGATCCATGAAACCAACTTCTTTCCAAGAAATAAAGCTCCACCAGAAGTAATTTTTTGTTCATCAACATCTCCAACCCAATCAACATCTGTATATGCATATAAAGTAAAGTTATCATCCTTAGGGTACCACAAGCCATATTCTGATGTACCTTGCAAGTATCTAAAAATCCTTTTCACCTCCATCTCATGATTTTCTCTAGATCACTCTAAAATCTTGAAACAATACAAACAACATTAATAATGTCAAGCCTAGACCGACTCAAATAAAGCAAACCACCAATCATAGATTTGTATCTTGTAGGATTTATCGATGCAGAAACATTTTTTCTTGTCAATTTCTCTCTTGTAACCATAGGAGTACTTACTGGTTTAGAATATCCCATACCAAATTTCTTCAACAATTCCTTCACATATTTATTTTGACAGATGAGAATACCTTTGTTAGTCTGAGTAATCTGCAAACCTAAGAAAAATTTCATCTCACCAAGCATAGACATCTCAAATTCTTTCTCCATATTCTTAGAACATTTTATGCATAACTTGTCTTCACCTCCAAAAATAATGCCATCAACAAATAGTTCAATAATCAATATATCATCATTAGTGATTTTATAATATAAATTACTATCAGCACTGCCCTTAGTAAAACCAAGCTTCAAAAGATATTCATCCAACCTTGCATACCAAGCTTTAGGTGCTTCTTTAAGTCCATATAAGTATTTCCTTAACCTACAAACCATATATGTATCATCTAATAGTGAAAAAACATCAGGTTGCTCAATTTAAACTTCCTCATCGAAATCCCCATTCAAAAATGCAAATTTAACATCCCTTTGATAAACCTTGAAGTTTTTATAAGTAGCATAGGCAAGAAATAATCTTACAACTTCAATCCTAGCCACACATGCAAAAGTCTCTCCATAATCAATTTCTCCCTTTTGAAAATATAATTTACAAACCAATCTAGTCTTATTCCTTATAACTTGACCATCCTCATTCAATTTATTCCTAAAAACCCATTTAGTTCCAATAACATTTTTTATTTTTAGGCCTGGGAACCAAGGTCCATGTGTTATTTTTCTCAATCTGATCTAATTTTTCTTCCATAGCTTTCAACCAATATTCATCTTTACATGCCTCAATTACTGATACCAGGTCAACTTGTGAAATTAAACATACCTCATTAGTTGCCAGTCTTCTTTTTGTCATCACTCCATTTCTCTTATCCCCAATGATCTGATCTTCTGAATGATTCAATCTCACATACCTAGGAGTCTTCTGACTTTCTATTCATCTTTCGTGTTCTTTAGTTATTGTAGAATTCTCAGATATTGTTGAAGTAACTGGTTCAACTCTTTGTTCTAGTAAAGGTGCTACTAGTTCAGATATAATCATTTCCACTATTGGCTCCTTCTCATAAACTCTGATTTGACATTTGTTCAGCTTGTCTACTTTGACATTAGCACTCTTCACAATTCTCTGCAATCTCTTGTTATAACATGTATATGATTTTCTTTCATTAGAATAACAAAGAAATATACCTTCATCACTTCTAGGATCAAATTTGCCAATGATATAATCTCTCCTAATATAACATTTACCATAAAAAATTCTGAAATACTTAACTATAGGGGTATCTCCAAACCATAATTCATAAGATGTCTTACCAATTTCTCCTTTGATATGTACTATGTTGAATGTATAAACCATTGTACTCATTGCTTCTCTCCAGTAGATATGAGGTAGACTAGCTTCCATCATCATTGTTCTAGCAGCATCCAAGATAGTTTTGTTCTTCCTTTCCACAACTCTATTATGTTGAGGTGTCCAGGGAGCAGAAAATTGTCTTCTTATACCATGCTTGTCAAAAAAATAATTAAACTCACTGGATGTGAATTCACCACCATGATCTAATCTCAAACATTTAATCTTCAATCCCATCTCAGTTTCCACTTTAGCCTTAAAGATTTTAAACTTTTCAAATGCTTTAGATTTTTCTTTTAGAAAAGTAATCCACATCAGTCTGGAATAATCATCAATGATTAGCATGAAATATCTATCACCTTGAAAACTTTTAACTCTAGTAGGGCCACACAAATCAGTATGAATAAGATCAAGAACATCATTTGGTAATCTTGTATACTCCTAAGAGAGGTTCTAACCTATTTACCTATTTGACATTCTTTACATACCAAATTATAGGGATTCATAATCTTAGGTATATCCCTAACTACCTTAGTTAAACTGATCTTCATAATGCAATCAAAATTCACATGACACATCCTTTTATGCCATAGCCAATTCTAATCAATCTGTGTAATCAAACATATCTTCTCACCGAAGTTCAAATAAAATATATTACCTTTGTATGTATACCAGTTGCAATCTCCAAACCAGATCTGTTAATGATTTTGCATTTTCCATCCTTGAATTGTAATTGAAATCCCTTATCTACCAATTGTCCTACACCCAAAATATTTATTGGCATTATAATAGACAAGGGAGATTGTTGGCATTTCAATAAGGATATTGAGAAGGTTGTTGATGATAGTGGATATAACTGCTTAAGGATGTCTACTATCTTAATATTATTATTTTGTCATTGATGTCAAGAAATTGATTTTCTAATTTAGTATGATGTTTCCATATATTAAGAAGTATGATTTGATGAGTATAAAGATGTCGGTAAAAGACACAGAATGAATATGATGAATAAGGGGATGAATATGTTATTCAATGGGCAACTATTACTAAGTTAGACAATGATGAGATCGTGATGTTTAGACTATTTTAATATCATACATATGTTATTGATTGTAAGGTTAATACTCTACTATGTTACCGAGCAAAGAACCTAGTTGGTAAACCCTAAGGAACCTAGTCAGTAAACCCTAAGGTTATCGCTATTGGTTAATGAAGACAGAATGTCTACCGAGTGAAGTTTAGTATTTCCCAAGTTGTAACTGAGTTGTAACAGAATGCATTAAATGATTACAAGCGTTATTTAATGAAGGAAGCTGATGTGTTGGCTATGATTAAATGATTGGTATGTCGTGAATGAAGCTTGTTAAAGAATCTATGGCAAAGGAAAATCAACAGGAAGATCTATAGCTTAGATTGAACTGCAATACCCTAGCACAAGTTCCAAGAAATGTATGCAAGTTGCAAGGCGGGGTAAAACATTTTTAGATTGAAGAATATATTAAACTTGGTCAAAGTTTGAAGATCTGATGTCTATGATTGATCATGGGAAATGTAATCAAGGAGATTAAGTGATCAAGCAATTGTTTATAAATAAGGAACTATTGATAAACAATGTATGCAGGCAAGTGTATGCACAGGGATGCTACATAGTGATTATTGAGCACAGAAGCTTGAAGACCTGTTTGGAATAACAGAGTATAGAGCCCAGCAGAAGGACAAGATTAGTTCTATGTCCATATTGTATTGAGCAAATAAGAATCTGCTTTAGCATTTTAGATGTGAAGTTGCAGATAGATTTTTATTACTGTTATTTTATGAAAGTGACAAAAAATATCTTAACCGAGTGGACTTAACAGTCTTATTTGTAAAACCCTCTACCAAGGTGACATTTTGATTGAGTGTTTGAAATCCTTTAACAAGGTCACTTCTAACAAGGTGAAGATCCTAACAAATATGAGGGAAATCCCTTAATTGGGTCACATCTAGCAATGTGTTTGTAATCTTTAACAAGATTTGCTTTTAACCGAGCATACTCTAGAAGAGTATATTTCTTAGTGGGTCCGAAATCCCATAGTGGTTTTTCCCTATTTGGGTTTCCATGGTAAATCTGGTGTTATGATGTTTATATGCTTTTGAGTTTGCATGTTTACTAGTTTTGGTTATATTATTGAAGTTCATGTTACCGACGTTGAATCTGATGTTTTTATGGAAGATTAAGTTTGTATGATTCACCCCCCCTCTCATCTTATCAGCTTGGCATCTGTACTTAACATTAAGTATCAGAACTATCAATATTATGCTTCAAACCTTCAACATGATAAACATTGTCAGTATTGTTCTTACCATCCAATGATATACTTCCTTTTCCTTTGATCCTACATGCTTTGTCATCTCCAAATCTCACTAGACCACCATCAAATTCTTGTAAAGATAGAAACTTCCCTTTATCTCGAGTCATATGATGTGAACAACCACTATCAATAACCTATTCATCCTTTTTTTCAATTTTAATAGCAAATGCCTTCTCTTTAGGTACATTCTCTTCCAGTGCCAGATCATATTCCTTGATAGCCAGGAACACCCATTCCTTCCCATTGCCAGATCCACTAGTAGAGTCTTCTGCCGGTTCATCATCAGAATCAATAATGCCTTCCTCATCTGTTATGTAGCATGATTTGTCTATATTTTTCTTGTATTTATACTTGTTCTAATATCCAAGGTTAGGCTTAAATGATCTTCTAACTCTTTCTTCAAATCTTGAATTTCTTTCAGGACATCTAGATGCAAAATGACTAATCTTATTACATGCAAAACATTTACAAGGTTCTTTTCCTTTATACTTACTTCCTACCGGTCCTTTAGGTACTCTTCTAGAAAATGGTGCTTCAAGTTTCTCAAACTCGTCATCTTCTCTCTTCATATCTTCTAATTCCTTTGCATATAAATATTTCTAGTCTTTCTTACTAGTTGTAGATGTAGATACATGAAAAGTTGGTTCAAACTTCACAGCTCCAGAAGGACCAAATTATTCAATCTCAAAAGCAGATAGTTTCCCAACCAAAGTATCTTTGTTGACAGACATATTAGCCATTGTTCTCAACTCATTTATAGCAGTAGCCTTCATTTTATAAGCTAGTGGTAGGGCTCTTATGATTTTAGAAACAATTTCATCTTTGCTCAGAGTTCCCCTATAACATTGAATTCCCATAAAAATCTCATTTATGCTTTCCATGAATGCAGTAATCCTTTCATCTTCTTCCATCTTTAGGTTTTCGTATCTCACTCAGTAACCATCAAGTTTAGAAATATTTACTATAAGGTCACCTTCATTAAGAGTCTCCAACTTATCCCATATAGCATTTCTAGATGATTTGTCAGTTAATCCCATTATTTGTTGATCAAAAAGTGCACATAAAAGGGCTTATCTTGCTCTACAATCATTCTCAAGCTCCTTGTCCAGGTTTGTTGGAGGAGGATTGCCAGATCCTAGATTATAGGGTGTGACACCATTCTGTGTGATCTCCCAAATCTCCTTGCCAAGAGATCTCAGATGAATCTCCATCCAAATCTTCCATACTATGTAATTTCTTCCATCAAGCCTCAAAATATCCCTTCAAAAGATAGCTCCAGAAGAACTGGATGAACTTGAACTGTTAGTCACCATATGATCTTCCTCAAGCGGTTATGCTTTTTGCAGAGAGGACCAAAACTCTGATACAAATTGTTAGACAGTTCAAATAATAGGCAGACAACTGAGAGGGGGGGGTGAATCAGGTGTCACAGATTACCAAAACCATTATCAATTTAAACTTTAATACTGTAACCCAAAACATTAATAGAAAAATAGTAGATACACCAATTAAGCATAAACAATAATCATAGAATAAATACCATCCACATAACACCAAGATTTGAATGTGGAAAACTTAGTAAAGGGAAAAACCATGATGGGAGGCCTACCCATAGTCAGATAATACTTCTGTAGTAAGTATGTGAATTACAATTGAGGGGCCTACACTTGTAGGAAGGCCAACAACCTAGAGCACACTACTCATCACAAAAAGGAGCCTCACTGACTACATAGAAATCCAGACTACAATTTGGAGAAGTGTTGAACTACAAAAGATAGCATCTCCTATGCCTAAGTAAAGTTCTGGTTAAGCTCAATACCAAAGGACTAAATCCTCTTACATAAACCCAATTTCATCTACAATGATTGGCCAACTCCTCTGCTTGAGTGATATTACATTATTCACACATTGCATTCCTTGACCATGACCTCCAAAATAACCATGATGATCTACAATGAGATCTTACATCTATATATACAAATCCTCATAATTACAAACCATGTCAGCCTAAGACCAAACAAATAATATCCAACACATAAGACATCTCAGAAATACATCAATAGGTCCTATCCACATATTACATTAACGTCGGTCCATAACCTAGATTAACCAGGACCAAGTATAGGTCCACACATTATAGCAATGATCTTCATTCACCAGGTCTTGAACATGATCACCAAAAACATCCTAAAACTCCACCAGAAGCTGCACCAACACCACTTATGCAATTCATCAAAGATCTCCACCAAATTATTTACCGGTGAAACCCTCACCAGAACTAAAAACCAAGCTTCTAGGAAAGTAAGATAGCATCCGATCACCAGACCAAAACCAACGGTCCAAATATGATTATGAGTATCAAGAACAAGCCAATTCCATCACCAAACTATACCAGAGCTTACCAGATCATGCCAGATCCAAGTTAACTAGAAACTACTCAACCTACTAGGACCAGAAGGGTGTTGGTAAAGCATCCAAACAACTAGTGTTTAAATCAATGACAAAACATCAATGCAACACATAATCAATTCCACCAAATGGCCAACAAATCTCACCTTCACTAGTTTAGTGATATCTTGGTGAGACTCTCCTCAAAATTATCTTCTTTATCTCTATTTTCCTCTCATATCATATTTATCTTCATTCATATATTTTGATCTTAAAATATCTATTGCTTAGAGTTGCATGTTATCTAGAACTGACATCAAGTCCTAGCTTGTTTCTTGCTTCTCCTAGAATCTAACACAAGAGACAATCCTAAACCTTAGGTGTGAGATGTGTCAATAAGTATAAGGAAAGAAATCTTGTTTCAAATTCATTTAAGAAGCTCCAACATGACACAAATAATAAGGAAAAATCTAGAGAAATCTATAAGGGGTCAAGATTATGTGAACAAAATAAGCTTGAGGTGATTGACATTGAAGGAGACTCACTAACATCTTGGAGACCAATAAATGTCTCTCCAAAATACGATGGTTTTTATATTAATTACAATGAAAATTTTAAGTGGATTTTAATATGGCATTCATGTTTTCTCTCTTTTTATAAAGTCTTATTTATGAAATGCCATCATATCACATCATATATGATGATTTATTCACCCACAAATTCTATGGTGAATTAGTACAATTGAAAACGTGCTCCTTACAACTTGATCAACAAGATACAATTATTTTTCATTATTGAGGTGGAGGAGGTCATGAACACTATAAAAGAATTGGTCTAAAATTATTTACTATTGAACACATCCATTCCATCAAACCATATGAGGAATTCCTAACCAATGTGGTGTTGATTATGAGTAGTAAATATTAGGGAATGATTTTTTTTCTATGAAAAGAAAATCGTTAGATTAGGATCTTAGTACAATCTTTTCCTTCAAAAAAATATCTCAAGGGTCACTAATGGGATTTTTTTATGGAATTTACACAAATAAAAATTAATTATTATTGAAGACACATGTCAACTCAATGATGGATTCAATAAAATAATCCGATATCTTTAACATTTTCATTGGTCATTTCCCATATATTTTATCCCCTTTGTAGGTGGAAAGGGCCTTTGAGATCTCTACTAGTCTACATTTCATAAATAATTTTAGGATTCTTGATAACCCTAATATATGACACATGCTATGTTCTAGAGGAGATCTATTTTTATTTTTTGTTTGCATTCTTAGTATATAAATTTAAGTATATAATTTAAATAAGTAGATTATATATATGGGAATGTTGTGATGGTGAAGTTGTGGTTTTTTTGTTCTTTTAATCAAGCTTCAAACATCTTTGGGGTGCTTTTAGTGAATATCTAAATGGGATGAGGTCCCCGATTTGTGACCTCACTAGTTCATAGCTCCAAATCAAAACCATTTACCCCTTAAAAAAATGTTTTTGATTAGGGGAGAATTGGTTTTGAAGGGCCCCTGAAACCCTTTACATCAAATATTCAAAAGATAGCCATTAGAGTTCACCAGAAAAGCAAAAGACAACAGCCATAGAAAAGACCGTTGGCTTAAAAAAAAAAAGACAACAACATATAGACACAACACAAAGAAACTAAACACCAAACAGTAGAAAAAGAAGAGAAGAACAACCAAGCCTAGGTGAAGTTCTTCAGCAATTCAGCAGCTTCCAACTCCAATTGCTCCATAGTCTCAGCAGTCTTCTTGATATCTTCAATGACCCTGCTTTGGTTTTTCTTCTTTCTAGTACTTGTGTGTGTTCTTTTTCCAGGACCTGCCTCCTTATCTTTAGGGGTTCCATCCTTCTCCTCAGTAGTTTTCTTGAGGGCCTTTTTCCTTGGACATGTTTGAGTTTGTTGATAAGGACCTTGATACTATCAAAGGCAGTCTTTAGAGTCTTGTAACTCTGCTCCCTAATCTTTTTGAGGGTCTTCTCAATCCCTTCCATCTTCTTTTTAGTTGCCCCAGCTCTATCTTCTAGGGTTTGAAAGCTATTGTGTTGGGCATTTATAATTTCCTTCACATTGGTGATAGCTTTAGTTATCTCACTGAAGCAGTCAGGTAGAGAGCTAAATTTATTGGTGTCAATAGCTTCCAGAGCTTCAAGTTTGCTAGCTTCCTAGACCTGTTTGGCTTTTATGCTTTTATATTTCCTCCTGAACCCAAAAGAAGACCTTATTGAAGCAGTCCATACCATTTTTGATATAGAGGTTAAAGTCTAGAGGAGAGCCATCTTGAGCCTCATCTCCCATGGGGTCCAAGTTCACCTCTAGACCCATCTCCTTCCACTCTATTGTCTTAATTTCCTTATTGGGGGTATTCTTTCCAGCCAAGCCCTTACTCTGATTTTTAGAGCCGGTAGAAAGGAGAAAATAGTTCTTAGCTCCCAACTCCTCACCTCTCAGCATCTTCCCCTTTTTCTTTTGGCTTGAGATAATTTGAACCTCCTCACTATCTGTCTCCATGTCATACTCACTCTCCTCTTCTTCCCCATACCAACTGCCATCATCCTCCCCCTTCTATTTTTGACTGATCGACCCTTTACCCTGTTCCTCTTGCCCAATTTTCCTTTTACACTTTCTTGACCCGGTAGTATGGGAGTCCACCTTGATAACTGCCTTTGTGTCATATCCTTCATCATCTTCATCATCTAAATCACCCAAATCCTCTTCTAACTCAGAAACCTCATATATAGCATGTCTAATAGTGGTATTCTTGATATGGTTGTATAGAACCACCATTTGACCCTCATGTAAAGCTAGGTTGGTCTTTAGATTAGAGATAGCATCCATACACGTGACATTTAGAGAACAGAACATGTAGTAGGGGAGGGAAATTTTCTCCTTGTGTCGGAAATAATTAAGAATAACAAAGTGGTAGCTATAAACTCTGGTATATCTACCATCTAAATTTATGAATTCAATGATAGAAAACAAAATCCATCACCAAAGCAACTTGATTAAATTAGGGGATTAGTATGTGTGGCTTCCCTTTACCAATTTCTCTTTCTCCACCTCATCCTTGAGGGATGTTTTCAAAGAAGCATCTAATAGCATCTGATCGCTGTAGAATTTGATTCCATCCATCGGCAGACCAGTAGCTTTAGTGATCATGGTTTCATTAACCTTAACCTTCCTATTGCCAATGGTTAGGGTGCCCTTATTCCACCCCTTTTTGAAAATTCTAGTGATTTCAAGTCTTCTTTCTTGGATTATTTCCATGTAATTTGACATTTTTGTTTCTTGTAGCACAACCCAAACCTGGAGATGGTCCCACCATTTATCAATTTTTGTAGCCTTCATGCACTTATGATTTCTCCCCATCTTCTTATCAGTATTAGCAGAATGTAAATTCCAATGAATACTGCTCTTCTCTGCATACTTTCTTTTTTAAAAAAGTAAATAAGAATCCTCTAAAAGAAAATACATATTTCTCAAACTTCCACTCCAAATGGAAAGAAGCACCCACAAAGCATGCGAGATGTTATGGAAATTAATAGTGTACATCCCTCTCGGTTGATTACAATATTGTTTCATCATGCCACAACCACCCCTACCATTTCGAGAAATGATATCAAATCCTACCATGTTTTCCATGATATCTTTCATAATTTAAAATGTCACATGCCACTTGAAGGAGGCCCCCCTCTCCATACCAAATCTTTATCTACTCACTCTGTATTGCCTCATTGGCAGCCCAATCAACACTCTTGTTGGACTCTCTATAATCATGAGAAATGTGATAATGGTTGAATCTCTCAAGCAACTCCCTGGCCAGGTCAATAATATTTTTAATCATCCATGATGGTTGTTTCTTACCAAGGAGGCAATTGATTATATTTTTAGAATCCCCCCAGCCATAAATATTTTTAAAAAATGTTAAACTATATATAAATATATGTAATTTATTATCCTTCTAAAAAAATCAAAATAAAATATAGAATAGTAAAATAGTACAATAATTTAAAATAATTTTGTAATTAAATTTTATTATATAACAACCTTAGTCTTTATTATTTTAGTATGAAGGTTAAAAGTTATATAACATGGTTTGAGTGTAATAAAATGCTTTTCCCACTCTAAAACCTATCTATTGACCACAAAATACTATTAATAGGTTGAATAGAATACCACATTGAAAAATGATTGAGCATAGGGCTAAATCTTTATCTTACCATTAATTAGTATCACTAAGAATCTAGGAGCCATATGTGGACCCTAAGGAGCATACAATAAAATATACTGTACTAGAATATTATATCTCTCTCCACACAATAATATTTTCCTTTGACCACCAATTGTAAATTCATGGCTAGAGAGATTGTTGCATCGAGTATGGCCTTGAGCTTTCCTAGTAAAAAAAATACAACCCATGTAGTAGTGTACACGACTAGAAAGTCATTTCAAGTTACCACATATGCATTTGATATGTGGAAGAGTCTTTCATCACCCCCACAATAGCCTAAAGATAATTTACAACCAAAATGACCTTCCTAAAAAGGGACAAGCAATGAAATTGTTATGAAACCTAAGAATTTATTGATAAAAAATAGAGAAAATATGATATATAATTAAAAAACCTTTTTTTTTAATTAAGGATCAAAAAGGTTTTGAGGGGACCCAAAACCCCTTACAACAAATTTTGAAGAGACCTGAAACCCTCATATTGTACAAGGATTCAAAACCCAAAGAAGAATATTGCCAAAAGATACATCATAGACAACTAGTAACCCAACCTCAGCCTAAGCATCGAAGTGTAACTATTGAATAACTAGCTAAGAAAAGAAGAACGCCAAAGCCATACTCCTTATGACTCACATAACACCAAAAGATGTTAATACAAGATAATACAAGGGTTTTATCAGGGCTCCCTTAACCTGCAACAACTACTAAGTGTTTTTCCAAGCACCCATAACCTGAAAATTTGCTTTGGGAAAGGATCCCAAAACTATAACAACCAAATTTTTGAAGAAAATCATAAAGGAACAATCTAGAACTAGAGGATTTTGACAAGCTCCCTAAACCTTCATATTGGATTTTGATATGGTCCCCAAAACCAATAGGTTGAAACCAACAAAGACAATCCATCTAAAAGTCAGCTCCCTTTCAGCAAGACTTTGCTCCAACTCCATAGGAACATGAGCTACTTAAATAGGATCTAAATAAAGATAGACCACCATCTAAACATCCCAAACATATTTTTTCCCCACAAGATCTAGAGGAAAAAGATCAGAACAATACCATGTTTTTGGAATATTGGATTTTAGAAAGGCTCCCAACACCTTAAAAAGGTAATGGGGCACAAACTAGTCATACACCAAGTGAAAATTCTCCACCAAATTATCCACCTCCATAGGAAAAAGTGACAAAGAGGCAACAACATGGTGATGAAAAACAATAAAGCAACCAGCCTCAAGATATAGGATAATGAAAGCCCCCAAAAAACTCCAGCTGAGTTTGGCTAGCCAACCCCTCCTTCCCACAAAAGAAAAGCCATTCACCTAAATAGAATAGGAAAAGATGGAGAAAAGAGGGAAGGAGAACCAAACTCTAACCAAACATATCATCATGTTCTCAAACAAAAACAAGGAAATAAATAGGGAAAATAAGGTGAGAGCCAAAGTAGCAATAGTACCCAACATGAAAAAGATGGAAATGGAGAAACACATAGTCCCCCAAAAAAACAAGAGACAAACCCGATGAGGAGGTAGAGTAGAAGTTGGTCTTCTTCGAGGTTGGTGGGCTTTTGTTCTCAATGTGCTTCCCAAATCAATCCCTAGGCACAAATGGGATTCTTCTAAACCTTTCTCCTATCTCCTCCTCTCTATTCAACACTACTTGCACCCTATTGTATTGGACATCACTCATCCTTACCTTCCATGCTAAGGCATTCAAGTCTGAAATGAGGTCCTCTTGAGTGTCACCAAAAATGAACAAGTTTGGTTGTCCAACTGGCTAAATCTCCTCTCTTCCAGGAATGGGCAATTGTTGGAGAACCATGGTTTACCTAACCTTGTTTGCACCTTTAAGGATTTCAATCATATTAATCTGTTGACTGAGCATCTAAATAGGTTTGCAAAGTCTGTTGACTGTCCTTCACCTTTCAAGAATGAAAATTTCCAAGTTGGGTGCAAAGAACGTTGGTTTACTCAAGGCAACTTCTAGGTTCAAGTGGTCATTTTGATCAAATGACTTAATGCAATGCTGAGGATCTTGTAGTAGGGTGTCTCAGGTCTTAACTGATCAGTTTTGATGATTTGAAACAATCATTTACTTCTCCTTCCTTACCGATTTCATGAAATTGTCAAATTTGCTCCAAAAAGGCTACTAGAATTAGCCCTAGTTTTTAGTGAAATTTGTTCACCCTACTCAATCTTCTAAACTTCATGGAAAACCCTTGGAGATGTGGTCATTTTATGATGAAAGCTCAAGGATTTTTGCTATGGCAAGTACTGTATGGACTGCCCCACAAAATAGGCACTTTTCAAGGGTTTTTGAAGGTTTTAGTGAGGGTTTACAATTTGAAAGTCTTCTCCATGATACTAGACCCAATTAAATGTTTTATACCTTGCTTTGACATATGAAAAACACTCCCAAGGAATCAAACTTCATCTTAGACTACTTTCATTATATCAAACAAATGACATACTACTGCCCTTTCATAGAAAAAATAGTCTAGATGATTGGGACAACAACGTTTTAAAGATTTTGCATACACTTTGATCATTGATAAACCAAATACAATGAAAGTATGTCAATTAAGGGTGCAACAATGGTTTGACATCAGTTGGAACACCCTACACAGCAAATAAGAAAGGATTTTTATAACTGCTATTCATACACAGTCAACACTGCATTTTTGACAGCAATAAGGTTAATGCAACTTCCTTTCTTTGTTTTGTTTGCTTCTTTACTCTGTCCCTGGCCTACAAAAGGTGTTAATGGCAAGGCAAAAACAAATACATATAATCTCTTCAAAGATCTTTTAATTTGTACACTTGAAAGATCCCACAAAGTATGACAACATCATAAGATTATGACAGAGGATGCACTTTCCTAGGATCCTTATTTAGGTCCTTTACAACCAAATTGTGCACCTTGTCTCCTTAGCATTGAAAACACTTGAAAATACATTCCCATGATATATAAAAGAGGAATCCATCATTCCATACTATCCATTTTGAAGATAGGTAATGAGGTTTCAACAATGAAACAGTGATTCACTGTTTACAGTCAGATTACACCTTTGCTTCTTGCATCCAACCAAGTCATGAGAGAGACAAGGATGGTAAAATACAATGATGACTCTTGCCAACTTAATTCTTCTTCAACATTTCAAAGTACAGTGCTATGAACAGCAAAGTACCATTCAAACAAATTTAAGAATACCCAAGCCAAGTTGATCACTTCACATACTTGCCATGGGTTTACAAACACTTGTACATTTCTAGAAAAGGAAAATAGATGTATGGTACAGTATGTACAAATCCAACAAATTCCCTCAAAGCCATGGATGAAGAGACTTTGAAGAAATTAGTTGGACCATGAATGATCTTCCATTGGAACCATAAAACAATGCCTTTCACAAGAGCACTCCAAACAAAACTTATTCCAAACCCCAAGAAAAGATCAGAGATCACTACTCAAACATCAAGAGAGGTCACACCAATGAAGAACAGGAGTAGTACGGACTCATGGAGCCATGGTACGGACTGTACTCTCAAAAGTGCAGAAAACTAGTTAAAAACTCACAAAAATGAGAGCAAAATAAGTATTTCTATTACTTTTCCAACATGACCAACCCATACAATGATGGGCACATGGTTTTTATACATGTGCCAACTTATTTAAGCCCTTTTATGGACAGGTACAAGCTAGAACTAACCAAAACCACCAAAAACCACTTTTTTGACAACTTTTGACAACTTTTTGACAACTTTTTGTTGCTCAAAAATTGCATTTTGACTTCCGGTGAATTGGCACTCAAACCAATGACTCAACATCATTTAGAAACACTAAATAAACATGCTCCAATTCCTTTCAAGGCTTTACAACATAAAAAATTCAAAAATGCTCATTTGGACCCAAAATTGACAATTTTTGGCCCACTAAGCAAAAACCAAAAATCTTGGAAACTCTTAAACAAAATGAGTTCCAAACCTCATTACACCACAAAAAAAACCTATTAAACATACTAGAAGAATAAAATAAACAAACATGCTTAATTTGCAACAAAATGCTATACCTGTTGTGATTTGAGCATTCAGGTGCTCAGGTGCTCCTGCACCAAAACCCCCTTGGATACCAAAGAAATATTGATGGACAAAGGAACAAGCAAGCCAACCCCAACAAAGAATCAGCAAAAATTCAACTAAAACCAGTATCCACACCAAAGAAAAGGTTAGGAAAGAAACCATAGGCATAACAACTCTCATCGAGCAAGGAAAATAAACAAGACTAATAGCCCCCAATAGACTACCAAAAGGCACAAAAGAAGAGGGCCAAGAAAGCCCCTAACATTGAGATTTGTAACTGCTTGTGCCAAAAAACTAGGGTAAAAACCCTCAACTACTACACAACATGCTTCGCAAACAAAGGTCCACTGCCAATGGCCTATGCAAATGGAGGAACAAAATCCCAAGACGCAAAGTGAAACCAATCATCATCTTCATCTGGCTCATCATAATCCCCAATTTCTGCAAATCCACATGTAGCCCTTGTCCTACCTTCGCCTCTGCATGCACGATCCATTCAAAGGAGTTTATTTATTTAAAATATGTTATCCATAAGGACATTATGTGTTAATATTGAACTGAAGAGTACATATGCAACACACTTTCTCTCTTCATGAAGAAACCCTTGTTATAAAGATAACAATGTAACAATAAATGAAACATTAATACACACTATGATTATGATAAGTGTCTTCATTATATGATAGAAGAAAAAAATTGAATGACCCATGAAATATTAAATATTTAAGTATGAATAGGACCTAATAAGAGACTCATTAGGTAATATATCATGTTTACACTAATACATGAAATGAGGACCACACCAATACCTCAACCCTTTAATCCTATTAGCAACCAAAATATTTTGAACTAGATTCTAAATAGTTGTATGAGAAGATACAAGACATTCTAAAATAGTAAAAAGGAACAACAATAGAGAATCTTAGATCATGTCATCAATATAGCACCATTTATAGAAATTACACATTAATGAGTTCAAACATTATTACATGTTGTAATCCTCTGCATAAAGGAGTAGGAATTGAAATTTGAGGGAGGAAAGAGAATTCCTTGATAGAATTGACGATTGGGGTATGCGAGTCCATCATTAATTAACAATTGTATAGTATTGCAATTACTAAAACCAAAAAGGTTAAATAAAAAAATATGGGGAGAGAAGTAATTCCCAATGAGAGCCAAAACCTAAAGCATGAAAGTTTACAACCAATCAACATTTATTATAGTATTTTAATTACATTAGATTTATTTTATTTACTACATAAACACATAAATTTTTGTACACTAATTATACATTTTCTTTGAGGTTAAATTTGAATTTTTAAATGCCACAAATCAATAATTGTTCTTTTATTGTATTTTGGAAACAAAAATTCTAATTGTACTTTTTAAAAATATTATCATCTATGTTTCAATTTTTATGTACATATTGACAATATAAGATTCTCTAATACCATTGTAGAATTCCTCTCAACATAATAATTATATTTACTAAAGGTCATATTAATATTTTATTTTTGAAGGATGTAATTTTATTCATTAAATAATAATAATAATAATAATAATGAACATAAACATAACATATAGATGGTATTATTTTTCTATTTTATCTATAATTTTGTATTATTTTGAATAGATTAAATAGGAATAGGCTCGAACCATTACAAAACCACCACATAGGCATGAAACAAGGAAGAGCTTATAAGAAGTGAGACTAGAAAAATAATGAAAATTACAGAATCACATGATCTTTTTTGAAATGAGCTTTTTACTAGAGCAAAAAATCCGTAGGAACAATGTTCCAAACAAACCAAAATAATTTTAATCAAAATAGAGGGGTTTAGAAAAGCAACCCAAACTATCTTCCTAACAAAGCCCCTTGTTCAAGCACCATATGAGCTAATGTAGTAAATAATACCAAGCAAATTTTGGAAGGCTTCCACAACCTTTTTCTTGAAGGATATCCATGTTTCTCTAACAAAATACACATAGAGAAACATGTGAGAAGAGAACCACCTAGCCATTACAAACACACATTAAATAATATAACTAAGGAATAAACTAGTACAGAATATCCCAAATTGTTTTGAAAGGAATCCCTAGACCTTATGCTAGTGGAAATCCCTACAAACATCACATCATGGACCAGATCAATAGGCCTGTTATTTCCGGTACCAAAAAGAAAAGTAACCCCTACAAACATATTGAAAAGGATCACCTTGATAGGCCTATTGAATTTAAAGTAGATAGTAATGAAATAACCCATTGTGCTATTAGCATAATAGCTAAGGTAGTAGAGAAAACCTAGAGGGTGGAATCCCCTAGTAAAAACACAAACCTAGAGTCTACAAAAGGAGACTTGGAGATAGCACACAAAACCTCACCAAAGGTGGAGAGGGCACCATAGATCCAAAGACTAAACCAGACTCCTCAACCTAATAAGAAAGAAATACACTAAAGAATCTCCCCTAGGAAGGGGCAACCACACAGAACCTCCAATCATAGATTTCCATCAAAGAAAGCACATAGGAGGATAGGTTGCATAAGTAGTTATTCTTTAGATCTCCACATATATGTACTAAGAGAGTCAAAACACTCTAGACCAAAAGTAGGGAAGAAAACAAAGGGGAGGTAATAACAAGGACAAATACTCTAGCCACCACAAAGAACCCCATTATCAACCCAACACCCACCACAGTCATACCAAAATCATCCATAGAGAGGGGGTGAGCTCACAAAAACACCATTCAAACATAAAACAAAGGACATTGCATGCAAAAATCCACCAAATATGCCACCCCAAATAGTCATAGACTACAAAGACAAGGGAACAAAAAAGTTGTCACCACCCGTAGCCAAACTTGAGGGAGAACAAGGATTAAATTCCTCCATAGACCCATACTACATCCAAAAACATACATGTGAAAACAAAATAGATTTTACAAAAAAAATTTAACCCCCTTGTACAAAGGGAAGGAACGCCACCTTACAAGACATAAATGCCCTAGGCCAATGGAAAATGAGGCTTCTCCCTGGAATTCAACCCCCAAAAAACCTAACACCAAACCTAGCTCCAAAAGTGGAAATAGGTGAAGGGGCACCATAATGGAGTCCAATCTCAAAGACCAAAAAAACAATTGTCCCCAACCCAAAGCCTAGCCCCACCACAAACAACAGTAGCAAACTCATATCCAATTGGATCGTCATCGTCCACATTCTCACTTGCATCAAAGGAAACCCTATCTCCTCCCGCACTGCTCTCATTCACCATTTATATAATTTTTTATTGTTAATTTAACCTTTTGTATTAGTATATTAAACTTTTTATTTAATATTTTTTTAAATGCTCTAATCAATACATTCAATCCTTGGAGTTACATCTCTAGAATTTTTTATTTATAATTTATGCATATTATAAAACTATATCTTTACTTTATTTTACTATAGATATTTTTATATATACTAAATATTTAATTTTTTATATGTAAAATTATAGGGAAAGAGATCCTATGATAAATATATCCTTACAAATTAACACATGATGATAATTTGGTGGTAACAAGGGTATAAATAGGCTTCAAATGAGCTACAAAGGGGCACACTAAAGAAAGGGCCCAAAAAGAAGTTTGAAATTGTAAAGTGTTACAATTTATGACACTACACTACCTTAAAGGAAATTTCTCTAGGTTGCAACATGCAATTATTATAACATGGGGTCATACATTCTTCTATGCATTTCACATTGTGCATACATTCCAAGATCTTATTTTTCTACTTGGATCACACACCACAAATTTGTTTGTGCTATCTATAAGGTTGTCAAATGAGGGTTTCACCAATTAGGATAGAAAAATCACCAATTACACAAGATCAACCTTACATTTAAAAGAGAAATGTAAACTCAATAGATCTGGCTACAATTCAATTAGAGAAGAGGGTTAAGATGGAGATTAGTTTTTCCTATTTGTTGTTTCCCTTTTTAGAGTTGAAGTTGTGTTTTAATTATAAAATTGGATCTATGTAAAATAATGAATAATTAAAAAATAATAATGATAAATAAATGTTCTAGACTTCACTACATATAGAGATCTGAGGAGAGAAAATTAATCGGAAGCTATAGCTAAAAATTTGGGCCAATTTGTGAGGACCAGAAGGGTAGGGTGACTTGGTCCTCCAACTTGTAAGCACACACATAGGATTTTTTCTTGATTAGGGAGATGCACAAATTCCACTATCAAAATATTGGGAAAAATTCTTAAGACCAAGGCGGTGGGATATACTAGGTCCTCCGCTTTTCATGGATATAAAAGTTGAACTTGTTCATCTATTTAGTTAGAGTATTTGGTTGCAACACCTAAATTAATTTCCTATACATAGAGAGATAAAATGGTTGTGGAAAGTGGCTTTTCTTGGTTCAAACCCTAGTTTAGGAATTAACCTTGAAATTGAAATGATAATTGAAATTGAAATGCAATTAAATTGTAATAAAACACTTTCCTTTTGACAAGAAGTCTAGATATGAATTTAAATTCGTGTAATTGAAGTTGATACCTTGATTAATCTTGCTTGAATCCTCATGCCAATGGTATAGTATGTTAAGCATAATGTCTTCATGGAAGATTGAACATGGATGCCACTTTGAATGCTTGAACTTGACTTGACCTCTCTTTCAATGTTTGATGAATGCTTGATTTCTTTCTCACTTGAATTAAACTTTCTAGAGTATAGTTAAGAGAGATCCATCCATCTTAGTCCTTTGATGAGAGGGGTAGGACTCCTTTTATACTTAACCATTAAAAAGTTATTTGAATTCTTGGAGTAGGTCAACATGAGGCCTACATTCCCAACCAATTGAAGTGACTATTAATGGGACCAAATTTGGATCCTAATTAAGAGGACCAAGGGGATGAGGGTGCAATGGTCCTAATCCAAGACTAGTGTACCCCTAATGCTCTGGTCCTATTAATCAAGACTCAAATTTGAATAGGGGTTAGAAAGGGAGTTCAAAATCTAGAATTTTGGAAGGTGTGTGAAAAATGAAAGTAGACATCAAACATTGAAAGATAGAACATAAATGTGAGGTCTAGGTGAGGTTTAAATTTTATGTGAATGCAATTAATAATGCTACATTTATACCCCACTTTAGCTGGACTATGACACTACACTCATGATCACAGTAAAGTACAAAGTCACATTGAAAGACTTTCACCAAGATACGAGACACACAAGACACAACAAGATCCTAGGGACTTTAGGATCTTACTAGTCTAATACCAAGATAAAAGAGACACCATAGGAATGGGAAAGAGCATGACTATATTAGCCTAGCAAGATTTTCGTTTACTATGATTCATGAAAAAGAAAATTCAAAAATACCAAACTACAAAGAAAAAAGCTCAATTTAATGCAAAGTAACTTGAATATTGAATTGAATTGAAAATATATCATTGGTGTATGCATAAAGTGTAACATTAAATAGAGAGTATGCCCCCAGGTTAAAGACATTGTAAATGCCTTATTAGGAGAAATAGCTTTAAGGTAGCATGCATCTAAAAGGCAAGCATGTTACCATAATTAGATGAGCTTAAGAAAGGAAAAATCAAAGGATAATGGTCACCAAACATATATGAAAAAACACATAATGAATCCACTAACTTTGGGGTTAGTAATGCACTTGTGAAAAAAAGTGTATATCAATAATAATTGTATTTAATTGACCTCATCTCCCAGGGGTAGTAGAAGTATGAACACAATGGAAGAAAAGAACAAAACGTAACAAAAAAATTTCTTTTTAAGTCAACATGGAAGAGACAAAAAAGGACATTTCAATGTTTTGCATCATCCCAAAGTAGATAACACAAAGGAACATTTACAAACAATAGCACATGTAGGACATAACATAGATATAATATATAGAATAATTGGAATACAAATAGTGTAATGTCACAATGGATTTAGCCTCTTTATTACCTTTCACTAACGAAGAAACCATAGTCTTTAAAGAGAACCTACCATAACTCAAAAATATATCAAGAAACACATCATGGGGGAGACATATTATGAACAAGCAAACACACAAAAGAGAATCCATGGCATGAATGAAGCTAGTCAATAAAATCATCTACCTCCCAATCATCCTTATCATCATTCAAGAATGGTGAACAAGATCTAATAGAAGCCATAAAAAGAATGGTAGATAGACATACTTCAAGTTCCAAACAAGGAACATGATCTAGTGATGAATCATGTTATTCAAGACTAGGAGCTAGGGTTAAATCTTTTGAAAAATGTGAAGATAACTCATGATTAATCTCAACAAGCTCATACATATCATCACAATCATTAGGATCATGATTGTTAGTATGAGAAACATTATATCATCTTTTAAATTAATCATAATGAAACCTTTAACACTAAAATAAGTTGAGTCATCATTTTTCTTATCTATTTTTATCTCAGGTGATTCTAGTTGAACTTCCTTCCTAGGATTAGGCAAAGGATAGACAAATAGGACCAAATCAATATTTTGTGTCTTCGGGAAGGGAATGGTTTGGGAAACAAACATGTGAGCCTGAGAATGAAGTCTTCATTCTCATTCTCTTGGACAATGATTCCTTTTTTGATTTAGTCAAAATTAACGAAGATTAACAATCAATCAACATATGATTTTGTTTTTCCCTTATAGGGGGGAATGGAAGAAACCCCAATGGGTTGAGAGATACATTATGCCAAGCACTTTACTTTATAGGACTTACGATGTGGGATTCTGACATTTATAGGAGGAACAAAAGGAGTAGGAATAAGACCAGGTCCGGGATGAGGAAGAGGAATATCCATGGGTGTAGGGTCTCTAGGTTCACTCAAGGCCAATATCATCACACTTTTTTTATTTTGGTAAGATAATAAAATGATGTCATTTTTTAGGTTTTAAAGGCTTAGGATATTTAGGCCAAAAGTAATCAGGAATAAAATTTTTATTCTTTTCTATGGGTTGGTAAAAGCTATGATTAATTGTTAAAATAGTGCCATTATGAGGGAATTTCAAACATCTATGAATCATAGTAGGAATTATTTTCATTGAAGAAATCCAAGGATGTCTTAACTTCACACAAAATTGATTTGATGTACGAATAATAGAAAAGGTTAAATCTAAGCACTTAGTACCAAACTCAACAAGAATAGTAATAGAAAAGATTATAGGGAAAGAAAAACCATTATACACATTTGCCATAACATCAAATTTATCATATGTTACTTGATGCAATTGTTGAGTAAAAGTATGATCTTCAATAATTAATTTCACCATAAATATTGGATAAATAAGCACCCCTCATGAGAATTTGTCTTTGATCTTTGCAATAATATATAATGGACCATCAAGTGCAACAACAGTCCCTCTAGGACTAAAGGTAATGCATAGGTTTTCTACATGTTAAGATTTGTCAGTGATGTTTATTACATTATTAGATTATAGACCAAGGTCATCGGGGAAGGAGGAAAGAGGTTCAAACTCAACAACATTTCTAGAATGAGAAGGTAATGAATGATAGTTCTGATACTTAATGTAAGTATAGATCCAATAGCCAACACGATGAGAGGGGGGGGGGTGAATCATATAAAATTAATCTTCCATAAAAACATCAGATTCAACCTTGGTAACATATACTTCAGTAATATAACCAAAACTGCTAAACATGCAAACTCAAAAGCATATAAACATCATAAACCTCATAACACCAGATTTAACATGGAAACCCAAATAGGGAAAAACCACTATGGGATTTTAGACCCACTAAGAAATATACTCATCTAGAGTATGCTCAGTTAAAAGCAAATATTGTTAAAGATTACAAACACATTGCTAGATGTGACCCAGTTAAGGGATTTTCCTCAGATCTGTTAGGATATTCACCTTGTTAGAAGTGACCTTGTTAAAGGATTTCAAACACTCAATCAGAATGTCACCTTGCTAGAGGGTTTTACAAATAAGACTGTTAAGTCCACTCAATTAAGAGATTTTCTATCACTTCATAAAATAACAGTAATAAAAATTTATCTGCAACTTCACATCTAAAATCCTAAAGCAGATTCTTATTTGCTCAATACAATCTAGACATAGAACTAATCTTGTCCATCTGATGGGCTTCTATACTTTGTTATTCAAATAGGTCTTCAAGCTTTTGTGCTCGGTAATCACTCTGTAGCATCCCTATGCATACATTTGCCCGCATACATTGTTTATCAATAGTTCCCTATTTATAGACAATTCGCCAACCGCTTAATCTCCTTGATCACATTTCCCATGATCGATCATAGCCATTAGATCTTCAAACTTTGACCAGGTTCAATGTATCCTTCGATCTGAAAATGTTTTACTCTTCCTTGGAACTTGCATACATTTCTTGGAACTTGTGCTAGGGTATTGTGGTTCAATCTAAGCTGTAGATCTTCATGTTGATTTTCCTTTGCCATAGATTCATTAACAAACTTCATGCATGACATACCAATCCTTCAATCAGTTCCAGCTCATCAGCGTCCTTCATTAAATAACGCATGTAACCATTTAATGTATTCTATTACAGCTCGGTTACAACTTGGTAACAACTTGGTGAATACTAAACTTCACTCGGTAGACATTCTGCCTTCATTAACCGATAGCGATAACCTTAGGGTTTACCGACTAGGTTCCTTAGGGTTTACTGACTAGGTTCTTTGCTCGGTAACATAGTACAGTATTATCCTTACAATTTACAACATATGTATGATGTTAAAACAATCTAAACATCATGATCTCATCATTGTCTGACTCGGTAATAGTTGCCCATTGAATACCTTATTCATCCCCTTATTCATCATATTCTTTCTGTGTCTTTTACCGACATCTTTATACTCTTCAAATCATACTTCTCAAGATATGGCAACATCATACTGAATTAGAAAATCAATTTCTTGACATCAATGACAAAATAATAATATCAAGACAGTAAACATCTTTAATCAATTATAACCATAATCATGAACAACCTTCTCAATATCCTTATTGAAATGCCAACAATCTCCCATTGTCTATTATAATGCCAAATGCCAACAATCTCCCCCTTTGGCATTGATGGCAAAACCAATTGATTTGACCTTAAAAAGATTTGGATTGTTGTGATTCTGAAATGTTGAAATGCTCTCTTGCTGTCAACAGACTTCTCCCCCATACATTAGACTTCTCCTATTTTCTTCAATCTTCTCCCCCTTTTTTCAATCTTCAGTTTCAGTCTTTTCAATCAGTCTTCTCCCCTTTTGACAACAATGCCAAAAAGTAAAGAACTAAAACATAATTTCTTCCTGTATGAAGTGATTTCCTGCTGTTGTGTATCAACTGAGTCTCAGTCAGAGCATTTTGTCTTCAATTCCTATTCCCTGTATTGTATCCTGCATTATTTCCTACACACCTTTAGAAAACATCCTAAAGTGTGTAAATCAACATCAACTCTTAAAAGATATTCGATAGAGTCATCAAATTGATGCTTTCACCAAACTCGGTCAGTAAGTAGAAGATAGGGGTAGGACCCCTAACTTACTTCTGAGATATTCAAAAGTGTCCCTTGGTAGTGGCTTGGTAAAGATATCTACTAATTGTTCCTTTGTGCTAAGATACTCCAACACCACTTTCTTCTCTTGAGCTTCTTCTCTAAGATAATGATATTTGATAGAGATGTGCTTTGTCTTAGAGTGCATAACAGGATTCTTCAAAATGTTAATGGCACTAGTATTGTCATAGAATATAGTTACTAGCTTGGTAACTTTCTCATTTATACCTTCCAACAGTTGTTTGATCCATGCTATGTTGGTACAATTCAATGCTGCAACAACATATTCAACTTCTGTAGTTGATTGTGAAACACATCCTTGTTTCTTGCTAAGCCAACTCACTAGTCTTTCTCCTAAAAAGAAAGCTCCTCCACTTGTGCTTTTCCTATCATCAATGTTGCCTGCCCAATCAACATCAATATAAACTTTTAAATCAAAATCATTTCCTTTCTGATATACTAAGCCATAATCCTCTCTGCATTTCAAGTATCTAAAAATTCTTTTGATTGTTGTCATGTGTGTTTCCTTAGGATCTACAGAGAATCTTGCAACTATACCTACTACATGTGCTATGTCTGGTCTATTGTGAACAACATTTTGTAGCTTTCCAATCATGGATCAGTAAAGTGTCTCATCAACATATGCAGATTCATCATTATTTGATAGTTTATAGTTGGTAGTCATAGGAGTACTTATTGGTTTTGAATCCTCCATTCCAAATTTCTTCAAGATTTCCTTTATGTACTTGGATTGAGTAATGAAAATCTTATTTTTCATTTGCAGTATCTGTAAACCTATAAAATACTTTATCTCACTGATTAATGACATCTCAAATTCTTTGCTCATTTCATTTCCAAAGTTCTTACATAGAGAGTCATTTCCACAAAATATAATATCATCAACAAATATGGCTGAGATCAGTATTTCATTTTCATCATTCTTCATGTACATATTGATGTTCTCACTTGTCCTTATAAAACCAATCTAAATCAAATAAGAGTGCAATCTTTCATACCATGCTCTAGGTGCTTGTTTCAGACCATATAATGCTTTGTTCAATTTACATACTTGATCTTTATTATTGTCTTCAACAAATCCTTCAGGTTGTTCAATAAAAACTTCTTCTTCTAATATTCCATTTAGAAATGCAGATTTGACATCCATTTGATATACCTTGAAGTTTTTGAAAGCAACATATGCCAAGAATGTTCTTACTCCTTCAAGTCTAGCCACAGGTACAAAAGTTTCACCATAATGAATTCCTTCTTCTTGGGCATAACCTTTGCAAACTAGTCTTGCTTTATTTTGAATGACCTCACCTTTTTCATTTAGCTTGTTTCTGAAAATCCACTTTGTATCGATTACATTTTTGTCCTTTGGTCTTGGGATTAGTGTCCATGTGTCATTCTTCTTGATTTGATCAATCTCTTCTGTCATAGCATTTATCCAATCTTCACTATTAAATGCCTCTTTTACTATTCTCGGTTCAAACTCAAATATGAGACATGTGTTCTGTCTCAGTTTGTTCGTTGTCATCACTGGATCATCCTTATCTCCTATAATCTAACTTGATACATGATGTCTTCTGACATACTTGGCTAATACAGGCTCGGTAGGCTCTATATGATCTTGTTCATCACTCGGTAACTGGATATTCTCTTTATTTTCTTTAACAATTTTCTTGGTAAAACTTGTCAGTTGAACATAGACAAATTCATCATAATCTTCTAGTTCTTTGGAATTTCCTTCATCACTTCTTTCTGCAAATTCATCAATTTTCACATTTGCACTTTCTACTATTTTGTTAGATGATTTGATCAGACATTTAAATGCTTTGCTTCTAGAAGAATAACTAGAAATGTTCCTTCTTCAATTTTCTGATCAAACTTGCCATTTCTATCATCTTTGTGTACATAGCATCTACTTCCAAAGATTTTAAAATAAATTACATTAGGTTTCTTGTCATACCAGATTTCATATGGTGTCTTCAAAGTACATTTCTTAAGTTGTACTCAGTTCAGGGTGTAAACTGCTGTGCTTATTTCTTCTCTCCAAAATGTTTGTGGCACTTTCTTTTCAATCATCAAGGTTCTGGCACAATCCACAATAGATCTATTTCTTCTCTTAGCTATTCCATTTTGGTGTGGAGTTCTCGATGTAGAGACTTGTCTTTTAATACCATGATCATTGCTGAATAAGTTGAACTCATCATATGTGAACTCTCCTCCTCTATCTGATCTAAGACATTTCAGTTGTCTTCCTCTTTCATTTTCAACTCTTGCCTTGTACAATTTAAACATTTGAAAAGATTCTGATTTTTATTTTAAAAACATAACTGACATCATCCTTGAATAGTCATCCACAAATAATATGAAATATTTATCATCATAATAACTTTGAACTTTCATAGGACCACAAAGATCAGTGTGCACAAGATCTAAAATTCCCTTAGAAGTGTAAGACTTACTTGTAAAGCTTGATCTTGTCATCTTACCCATTTGACATCCTCGACACATAGCATTCTCAGGCTTTTCAAGACTCGGTAGACCTCTTACTCAGTGCTTCTTACTTATTTTGATCAAATTATCAAAATTTACATGACAAAACATTTTATGCCATAACCAGGTATCATCTATCTTTGCATACAGACACTTGTTCTGAGTTGAGTCAAGGTGAAATGCGTTACCTTTTGTTTGTGTCCTGGTAGCAGCTAACTTTCCATTCTTGTCATGAACTTTGACAATTCCTTTTTGAAATTCTATTTGGCAACCTGTATTGTTTAGCTGTGCTACACTCAACAAATTGTATTTCAAACCTTCAAACCAATAAACATCATTGCATCTTGCATTATCAAGAAGTGTTATAGATCCTTTACCTTTCACCGGACATGGTGCATCATTACCAAATCTTACATAGCCTCCATCATAATCTTCTAACATAACAAACTTGTGTTTATCACCTGTCATATGATGTGAGCATCCACTATCTATGATCCAAGAAACATTAGTATTTATGTGAGATATTAGGGCTTTTTCTTCATACCTTTCTTCATCTGATCCGTCTTTGATAGCCACATAAACTACTTCCTCTATATCAGTTTCATTTGATTTATCATCATTGGATTCCTCATCGGCTATTAAGCATGTCTTTCTATCTCTTCTTCTAAAGTCTCGGTGTCCTCTGTAATGATTGTCTTTATGTCTATCATCTCGGTAATCTCTCTTTTTAGTAGAATCTTTGTCAGGACAGTTAGAAGCTATATGTCCTATCTTATCACAATTGAAACATTTCAAAGGTAGTTTTCCTTTATACTTACCTTTGCCTCTCGATAACCTTCTGGCTAATAGTGCTTCAAACTCTTCTTGCCTTCTGATTTCCTCATACAGTTTGTGTACTTCTTCCATGTTCTTATGAAATCTTTCACTTGCTCCACTCTGATCTCCTTCAGAGTACTTATACTTTCTTTCATTGTAATCATTAGATTCATCAAGATGAAAAGAACTAAATGCAAATTCAACTTTATTTACCAAAGATCCATTGTTATCAAAGTTACTTAACTCAAATGCATGTAGCGTACCAATAGTAGCATCTAAAGAAACTAGCATATTAGGTACAGACCTCAATTCATTGATTGCAGAGACTTGGATTGCATAAGCCGGTAGAAGGGTTCTTAAAAATTTACTTGTTATATCCTTTTCTTCAATAGTTCCACCTGCTCCTTTGATTTGATTGACAATCTCCTTTAGTCTTGTACTATACTGAGCTATGTTCTCACCTTCATTCATCCTCATAGTTTCAAGTTGTCCTCTTAGACTATCTACTTTTTCTCTTTGAACATGTTCATCTCCTCCATATACTGATATGAGCTTATCCCACATAGCCTTTGCATCATTGCAGCCTTCTAGATCATTAAACTCTGAGTCGGTCAATGCAGATGTTATTTCAATCATTGCTTTGATATGTTCTTGCTTTGCCTTTATTTCTTCCATTGTCAATGGATATGTACTCGGTGTGATGAAATCATTATCCAGATAATATACAACATATTCTCCAACTCCTGATAGGTGCAGCTTCATCCTTTTCTGCCATGTAGGGAAACTTGACTTGTTCAGCTTCGGTGCATCCCTATTATACATCTTTGGATATTTGCCTCAAGTACCTTTAAACTTTTCTTCCGAAGTCCAAAGCTCTCATACCAATTGATAGTTCTAATACTTAATGTAAGTACAGATCCAATAGCCAACAAGATGAGAGGGGGGGGTGAATCATACAAATTTAATCTTCCATAAAAACATCAGATTCAACTTCAGTAACATATACTTCAGTAATATAACCAAAACTGCTAAACATGCAAACTCAAAAGCATATAAACATCATAAACCTCATAACACCAGATTTAACGTGGAAACCCAAATAGGGAAAAACCACTATGGGATTTCAGACCCACTAAGAAATATACTCTTTTAGAGTATGCTCGGATAAAGCCAAATCCTGTTAAAGATTACAAACATATTGCTAGATGTGACCTGGTTAAGGGATTTCCCTTAGATCTGTTAGGATCTTCACCTTGTTAGAAGTGACCTTGTTAAAGGATTTCAAACACTCAATCAAAATGTCACCTTGCTAGAGGGTTTTACAAATAAGACTGTTAAGTCCACTCGGTTAAGAGATTTTCTATCACTTCACAAAATAATAGTAATAAAAATCTATCTGCAACTTCCCATCTAAAATGCTAAAGCAGATTCTTATTTGCTCAATATAATCTAGACATAAAACTAATCTTGTCCATCTGTTGGGCTTCTACACTCTGTTATTCAAACAGGTCTTCAAGCTTCTGTGATCGGTAATCACTCTATAGCATCCATGTGCATACATTTGCCCGCATACATTGTTTATCAATAGTTCCCTATTTATAAACAATTTTCCAACTACTTAATCTCCTTGATCACATTTCCCATGATCAATCATAGCCATCAAATCTTCAAACTTTGACTAGGTTCAATGTATCCTTCGATCTGAAAACATTTTACCCTGCTTGGGAACTTGCATACATTTATTGGAACTTGTGCTAGGGTATTGCAGTTCAATCTAAGCTAAAGATCTTCATGCCAATTTTCCTTTTCCATAGATTCATTAACAAACTTCATGCACAACATACCAATCATTTAATTAGTTCTAGCTCATCAGCTTCCTTCATTAAATAATGCATGTAACCATTCAATGTATTCTGTTATAGCTTGGTTACAACTCGGTAACAACTTAGTGAATACTAAACTTCACTCGGTAGACATTCTGCCTTCATTAACCGATAACGATAACCTTAGGGTTTACTGACTAGGTTCCTTAGGGTTTACCGACTAGGTTCTTTGCTTGGTAACATAGTATAGTATTATCCTTACAATTTACAACATATGTATGATGTTAAAACAATCTAAACATCATGATCTCATCATTGTCTGACTCGGTAATAGTTGCCCATTGAATACCTTATTCATCCCCTTATTCATCATATTCTTTTTGTGTCTTTTACTGACATCTTTATACTCTTCAAATCATACTTCTCAAGATATGGCAACATCATACTGAATTAGAAAATCAATTTCTTGACATTAATGACAAAATAATAATATCTAGATAGTAAACATCCTTAATCAGTTATAACCATAATCATCAACAACCTTCTCAATATCCTTATTGAAATGCCAACAATCTCCCATTGTCTATTATAATACCAAATGCCAACAATGAATGGGTGAAGATTTGGTTAGGAGGAGCTACAGACTTATTCCATTTTTGATTCACAATAGCTACAAATATAGTATTGTTATCCATAAAATCTTGAGTCTTATGCCTTAATTATTAATTCTTTTTAGTTTCATGACCTGGTTAACGATGATATTGACAAAAGGATTTAGGATCAAGGAGAGTTGTTAAAGGTTTATAAGAGTCAATTGGTTTGATGGGAGGAAGTTAGAATACATTAGCATTCATCAACCTCAACATTATACTATGCAAAGACTCAAAAAGAGGAGTTAATTATTTTGTAAAATATTTGCATTAAAGGGCCACCCATGGTGTTGTGGCTGTCACTTTAGTGTTGAAGTTATCATTTATCTTGATGAAACATTTTTTGTGTTTTAAATTCATAAATCATTGTTGAGTTCTCTCATTCTTATCCACCAAAGCAATTGAAGAAGATGATTCAAATTGACTCACTTGAAGTTGATAATTATGAAGCATTGCACAAAATTGTGTGAAATATGTAAACTCAGAAAGTAAAAGCTTATCTCTGTTACCCTTCTGTAAATTAGCAGTAAAAAATATTTAAACATTATGATCAGGAACAAGGTAAGAAATTTGTTCATGCAAATGTTTATATCCACCAATAAAACTAATCATTTTTTCTTTAACTTCATGCTTACAATGAATCAAATTATTCAAAGTAATCTTAGGACTAGTGTTATATTGAAATAATTGAATAAAATCATTATCCAATTGTTGAAAATAAGTAATAAAATAAGGAGACAAAGAATAATACCATTGCAAGGCTTTATCTCTAAAGGTTCAAGTAAATAATTTTTCCATGAGTCCTTGATTGTGAGAGAAATTACTACATGAGGTTTGAAATGTCCTTGCCTGAGTCAAGGGGTCACCTTTTCCATTGTATAAATCCAATTGACTAATTTCTACATGTTTAGGAGGAACTGCATAGACAATATCATTAGGTAATGGGCTCACTACATCAACTATTGGAACATTGAAATTGGATCGAGTTAAAGAATCCAATTGGTTTTGTAAGGATGAAATGGCTTGAGCTAGGTTATTGATAGTTTATTCAATGGATAGATTGGAATTACACATATTGGATTGTGATGGAGGAGTAATATTATTGTAAGTGGAGGTTGAGGATAAGGAGGGTGAACATGTTATGGTATGTTTGTATGGGAGATGGTTGTGAAACAAATGGAAGACTCACAGAAGGAGGTATGTAATAATATTGATTAATAGGATTCCCCTATGACTAGTTCATGTGTAGTATTCACATTTTTTGTGGAAGTAGTCATGATAGACGATGTAGATGTATGCACACTAGGCAAGGGTGTAGGCATATAAATGTTAACTTAGCTAGTGGGTTGAGAGTAACCAAAAAATTTAGCACCACTTTTGATAGGTATAGTATTGGTATCATAAATATAATAAAGACCACACAACACATCCAAACCTAACATATCACTTTACGCCATTCTTTTCAATCCTTAAATCAAGGGGATTGTCTCACTATCTAGTTATTATCGACCCATCCATTGTTGAATATTCTCAAAATAATTATCAATCTTCTCCAATGGGTCAATAGTAACCCTAGTTAGTGAGTTATCCTCATCATGAGAAGTATGAGGAGAATGAGTCTCCATGGTGTGGGGTATGTCATGAGTGGAATTAGAGGAAGCACAAACATTCACATGAAATAGGTTAGTCAACTAGGCTTCCATATCCTTAGTATTTAAACCTTGGAAATCCCTAAGTCTATAACTTCTTATCACTTTAATATTGGATGTAAGACTAAGGGTAACAAAACTCATACACAAAGAAGAAAATATTGAATGCAAAGATTTGAAATATAAACTATGATCAATAAATGCAATCTCTTTGTAAAATAATTGGTTAACAAATGCATTAAACAATATAAATTATGATATTGAACACTAGATTCATTTAAATCCAAACATAACTTGTCATAATAATTATACTTGAGCATACAATTCAAAAATTATCAAACCCACAAGTCAATTTTAGAAAAATAAATTAGGGTTTTCTATGAATTTAGCCTTTAAATTTATGTAATTCAAATAAATATATAATCTATGATTACAAATATGGATGTTTAAGTGGATACAAATTAGATCTAAAACTATAATTCATCAATAAAGCAAATGTAAGAACAATGGGTTCACAAAAATGTAAGGCATGGTGAAATTAGTGTTTCACAAATTAGGATACTAAAACCACCAATTGCACAAGTTCAACCTTACATTTAAAAGAGGAATGTAAACCCAATAGATCTAGCCATGATTAAATTAGAGAAGAGGGCTGAGATGCTAAATGGATTTTCATGTTTTTTGTTTCCCCATTTAGAGTTGATGTTTTGATTGAATTATTAAATTGGATCTAGGGTAAATGATGAGGAGTTGAAGCAAAATAGTGATAACAAAATGTTCCAAACTTCACACAAAGCTACAAACAAAGATCTAAGAAGGGAAAATGAATCAAAAACTATAGCTGAAAATTATGGGTTGAAATGTCAGGACTAGGAGGCTAGGAGGACATGATCCTACAGCTACTAAGAAAACAAGAAAGATATTTTCTAAATCAGGGAAATGCATAGAATTCATTGTTAGAAGATCGAGAAAAGTTCTTGAGACTACAGTTTTAGGAGCTACCTAGTCCTTCACTTTTCATACCTATAAAAGTTGAAGCTATTCATCATCATTTGTTTTATCATAATCTTCAATTGCAACAACTAAATCAATTTCCTACACACACATAGAGTGAAAATGGTTGTGAATAGCAGTTCACCTTGGGTTAAAACCCAATTTAGGAACTAACCTTGAAATTGAAATGATAATTAAAATAGAGATAGAATTGAATTATAGAAAAATACTTTTATTTTGAGGGAAAGGATATATCTAAATTTTAATTCTTATAATTCAAGTTGATACCTTGATGAAGCTTGCTTGAATCCTCATGCGAAGGGTTTTGGATGTTACACATAATGTCTTCATGGAACATTGATCATAGATACCATCTTGAAATCTTGAACTTGACTTGACCTCTCCTTCCATGCTTGATTGCTTCCTCACTTCAATTGAATTTACTAGTGTGCAATTGAGATAGATCCATCCATGTATTATTCTTAGGATGAGAGGGGTAGGCCTCCTTTTATACTTAACCATCCAAAGATTATTTTAATTTTCATAGTAGGCCAATGTGGTACCTAAATTAGTACCCGGTTAATGTGACTATTGATTGGACCAAATTTGGGTCCTGATTAGGAGGAATAGAGTGGTAGGGACACATTGATCCTAAGAGAAGACTAGGGTTCTCCCAACACCCTAGTCCTATTAATAAGGACTCAAATTTGAATAAAGGTCAAAAAGGGAGTTGAAAATGTAGATTTTTTGAAGGTGTGAGTAGAATCAAAGAAGAAATTAGGCATTGAAAGATAGAATGCCAAGGTGAGGTCTGGGCACCTGATAATTAAATTATATGTAGATGCAATTTACAATACTACACTATCACAAGACCATTTTAAATATTATTTTTGGTACATTATCTAAATTACTAAAAAACCATGCATTTCTCTTGATCACTAATCTCTGATGTTTTTGGCATGAACCTCACCTACTATACTAGATGGGTTTAGTAGTTTGTGAGGTCTTCACTTGTTCATAAGCCACCTAGCATTATACAACTTCCTAGTTTTTGACTTATGAACCCTCATGGACATGGTTCCTACTAAGTATCTACAGATCTTACTAGTCTTAGATATCATGCCTTATGTGTTAATAGAAATGGCTCTTAGTAATAGTTTATGGATATTACTAGTTCTAGATGGCATATTGATGCAGAGAGTCTTGGAGTCTTTGTTTGTTACACCTTCTTGAGTGACTCATCCTACTCAACCCCACAACTACTCAAGTCCTTCCTATGGCACTTGGTAGGGGTTATGATAATTAAACCTCCAAGGTTTGAACCTTCTTGACTTTCCTCCTAGGTATAGCCAATGGTTTCTGGACAATCAACTTTACCACTTGAGGTTGTCCCCTCAGTTACTCACACACTCCTCTCCTAGGCTCCAACCACTCCTGCAAGGATCTTACCACACAATCTCTTCCTATGGTTTCCCAATACATCTACAAGGTGTCTTCAATGTGTTTTTAGGTTTAAGACTCACCAAATCCTTCGCCTTGGCTTCTTAACCCTTCTAGGTCTCTACTGGCACCTAATTAGGCCTAATTGCATTAGCCCTCCCTAGGCGGTTTTAGGGGTTTAATTTGCAGAAGTCACAAACAAGCCTAGGAATAAATCATGGATTTGAGTACACTTTTAGAATTTATAGACAATACTATAAAAGTGCATCTGGGTTATCTATACAAGTGGGGTTTCCAATACTACACTATTTTGAGGGGTTTCAGGGCTAGTCGGTGGATTGGCAAGATAGGTCAAGAAATCTTCACCAGTCAAATATCCTACTAAAAAAACCTTGGTAACCTTCAAGGGTACTTAGAGGGATTTCCAATCATATGTCTCTTGGACTTGCATCAATCTTCATGTGCTCACAAATCACCCTTCTCTTGTTGTCCTAACTCACCTACTCCCAGCGATGAGCCTAGGGCTTCATTGTTTCTCCTCCTCCTAGACCTACAACATCACACACCCTATTCCTTAGCTATGTATAGACCCTAACCTATCATTCTTAGTGATTTCAATATGTTCCATCAAAGAATGCTCAGGTTAGAGCCATTTCTTGCTCTTAAACCCTACTTGCAAGGGTTTTGCTCCTAGTTGCAAAGAATGAAAGAAGTCTCTACAACCTGGAACAATCAAACCTACAAATCACCCTTAATGAAAGAAAATACAATGAACATACAAATATCAAAATTATTTTACACCATCTAGTTCGTACTAGATCATACAAGCAAGGAAAAACAAGACAAAACAGTGAAAAACCGGTGGAAACAAGGTTGCTTCACAAACCAAAAACTTGCTCTTGCATTTCCAATCCTCCAACCCATACAATGAAGTTAAATTTGGCTTATATCTACTTGTTTCAGTCAGTTCAACCAACTTCCTAATTCCCATAACCAAAAATGCAACTTTTGCAAGAAGTTGCAAAATGTTGCTCTACAACTTTTGACAACTTTTGCTCCAAGATGTAATTTTGCATTCTATTGCATTCTAAGACTTTTAAAGGTCCTCAAACACACTAGAAGACCTAAACACAAATTAGGTGACTCCTTATTACATGAATACATTCATATGGAGTATTTTTCCTATGAACTACCTAAGATTCTCACTTCTTAGGCTAACAACATCCTGAGCACAATTGACTCAAACCAAAATTTGGACAAATCAACCATGGCTCTACTGAGTCCTCAATGGTTGGTCTATTACTACATCAAAAATTAACACACAACCTAGAAATAAATCAAAGCTTTCATTCTTGGAGTGCTAGGTGCACTGCACCATACTCCCCTGGGTCAAATAACTTAAGTCCCTTGAGTTATAAGGTCTGAAATCTCCACTCCATGTTGAAGTATATCTACCTCTAACATCCTAATGGAATTTGAATCAGGTAACCCTTTCCACTTAACAAGATAATTCTTGTAGACTCCTTTCCTTGTTTTTTTTACTATCTTGGTATCCAAGATGCTTTCTAACTCAACCGGTTGACTAGGTGGAAAATCCTTTACCCAATCTTCATGAACCGGGGATGGTATGTCTATTTGATTTATTGGTGACTCTCCCTTGTATGGATAGAGATCACATACATTAAAACTAGGAGATATCCCCAAGGTAGGTGGAAGTTCAACCTCATAGGCATTCTGCCCATACTTGTGCACCACCTTGAGAGGTCCAATTTACTTCATCATGAGCTTGATAGGCTGCCCTTTTGGACATCTCTCCTTCCTAAGGTATGCCAGCACTAAGTCTCCTACTTGAAATTTTAGTTTCCTCCTTGTTTTATCATCTTGAACCTTATACTACTCGGATTTTTGTTGTAAGGTCTTCCTTACCTTATCATGCACCTCTTTTATGCCTTTTGCAAAGTTCTCCCCTTGTGCACTCTTGGGTGCCATTGAATTGGGATCTCTGAGCTCTAATATGCCCCTAGGATGGAATCCATACACTATCTCAAAAGAAAATTTACTTGTGCTATGGTTCATTGAGTCATTATATGCATATTCTACCTGTCCAAGTACTAGATCCCAAGTCTGCTCATATTGTGTGGTAAGACATCTTAGCAATTTACCCAATGAGTGGCTAACTACCTCTGTCTTGTTGGCATATGATGAGCCAGGATGTTCATATGATAATAATGTATGTTGTCATTAATGTCAGTAAGTGTAAGTGAATCGGTATGCAGATTTGAAGAAGTTGGTGAACCGGTATGAAGCAATGCAGTGAACCAGGGTCAGGGTTTCACTGAGTGTGACTACCGGTTGGTAGTCTTAGTTGCAGGGTTTGTTAGGTCTCGGAGACAACTGAGAGGGAGGGGTGAATCAGTTGTCAACTAATTTCAAACCAAAAACAACTTAATCACCTTAATGCTTAATACCGGTAAACTAGTTAAGTATGGTGATAGATAGTGTTAACAGTTAATAGCTATACTTGTAAAGATTAATGCATGAAACATAAACAAAAAGTCATACACAACACATGACACCAATATTTGTACATGGAAACCCTGTAAGGGGAAAAACCATGGTGGGAAACCTTACCCACAATCAGATGATACTACTGCAGATAGTAAGTGTACATAAATGGAGTCTGCACATGCAGAAAGGCCAACAGCCTAGAGCTCACTACTCAATCACAAAATAGGAGTCACACTGACTATGGTTGGATGGTTAAATCCAATAAGAATGTACTGCACAAAATAGCATCTTCATATGCTAGATTCAATACCAGTGTAATGCTGATATGCTTTCACAAAAACCTAACTTCACCTTCAAATGTTGTCTTCATGTATAGCTCTACTTAATCTCGCATATACCTTCACACAATTCTTTTTCGCATTCCACATTCAATCTTACAAATAGGATCTTATATTTATACCATAACCTAAGACCAATTTTAGTAGGTTGACTCTACAAGATATTACAATAAAAACATTTTAAAAATAATATAATATCCGATGTAATAACCAATTGAACATGTTGGCTTAATGCATTTACAACAATAATTAATCATTTCCTTAGCGTGCCATGTTGATCTGGAAATGATAAACCTGCCGGTGTAACCCTAGGTAACCCTGGACCTATTTGCCAGTAAAAGAAAATATGCAAATATGAATATACCAATGAACAAAACTCTAGGACAAGATGTCCAAAAGATGTCTTTGACATTACCGAGTGTCTTCCACATAATTGCAAGTACTAGTGATCATTATATCCTGCTGATGAACCATATACCAGTAACTGTGCAATAGTTACTTGCTTGTTGGTGAATGCTGTTGGATCTCCACAGTGCTAGTGTTTTAGTAGGTGTTGACATCAATGACAAAACCATACCAAAATACCAACAATCTCCCCCTTTGGCATTGATGGCAACACAAGATGGAAAAACCATCAAAGTGCCAAAACAAAAATGCCAAATACCAAAAACCAACAATCTCTCCTAAACAACAATCTCTCCCCCTAGGAGCAACATGTGTTATCCAAAGTTTCCATACCAATCTCTCCAAAAGATAATGTGTTTTTCCATAGATATCTCTCCCCCTTTGACATCAAATTCCAAAGTTACAATAATACCAAGTTCATATACAAAATACCAATCAATTCAATATACCAACTACTCCCCCTAAGAAGTAGCTTCCTCATCAAAGACCAGAGAAAAAGTTTTGTCTTTTAATTCTACCGGTTGATGACAATCATCAACTGTCTAAGTCTCTACCGGTGGTGGTATGACTCCAAGCTAATCTCTGAGATATTCAAAAGTCTCCTTCGGCAAAGGTTTTGTGAAAATATTTGCAAACTGTTCTTTAGTATTCACATAAACTAGTTTTATCTCATTTTCTTTAACTTTTTCCCTTAGAAAATTTAGTTTGATAGAAACATGTTTTGTTTTAGAATTTAGCACTCGATTCTTAGATATATCAATTACTGCAGTGTTATCACAATATATAGTAATAGGTTCCTTGCATTTTACCTTTATCTCTTTCAATGTTCGCTTAAGCCATAGTACCTGTGTACAGTTAGTTGTTGCTGCAACATATTCTGATTCTGCTGTTTTTAAAGATGTACAACTCTATTTCTTACTCAACCAAGAAACTAGTCTCTTTCCAAGAAAGAATCCTCCACCGGGTGTGCTTTTTCTATCATCCACATCTCCTGTCCAATTTGCATCTGTGTATGAACATAATTCAAAGTTTTCATCTCTAGGATACCATAATCCAAGATTTATAGTGCCTTGTAAGTATTGGAAAATCCTTTTTACTGCTGATTCATGATTTTCTCTAGGATTACTTATAAATCTTGAAACAATACATATTGCATTCATAATATCAAGTCTGGTTTGTGTCAAATATAGTAAACCTCCTATCATAGATTTGTATCTAGATGGATTAACAGGTGTAGATTCATCCCTTTGAGATAATTTGTCATTTGTAGTCATAGGTGTGCTTACCGGTTTAGAGTTCTCCATCCCAAATTTCTTTAGTAACTCTTTTAAGTATTTGGATTGACTCAAAAATATACCTTTGTCAGTTTGTGAAATCTGCAATCCTAAAAAGAATTTTATTTCTCCAATCATAGACATTTCAAATTCTTGTTGCATTTTAGTAGAAAATTCCTTACATAAACCATCTTCTCCTCCAAATATTATATCATCAACAAATACTTCTATAATCAAGATGTCATCATTAGTTATTTTTTAATATAAATTGTTGTCTGTATTTCCTTTAGTAAAACCAATCTTTAAAAGATACTTATCCAATCTTGCATACCAAGCTCTTAGGGCTTGTTTTAGTCCATACAGAGCTTTCCTTAACTTGCAAACCATATCATTGTCATTTGTCAAAGAAAATCCATCAGGTTGTTCAATGTATACTTCCTCTTCAAGATCTCCATTAAAAAATGCACATTTAATATCCATTTGATAAACTTTGTAGTTCTTGTGTGCTGCAAAAGCCAAGAATAATCTGACTGCCTCAATTCTAGCTACCGGTGCAAAGGTTTCATTGTAATCAACTCTTTCCTTTTGAGAATATCCCTTACACACTAGTCTTTCTTTATTTCTGACAACCTTACCATCTTCATTAAGTTTGTTTCTGAATACCCATTTGGTTCCAATTACATTGTTATCTTTAGGTTGGGGAACTAATGTCCAAGTGTTATTTTTCTCAATTTGTTCTAATTCTTCTTCCATAGCTTTAATCCAAAATTTATCTTCACATGCGTCATTAATAGATGATGGTTCTATTTGAGAAATAAGGCATACCTCTTCATTTGCCAATCTTCCTCTTGTCATAACTCCTTTAAATTTGTTTCCAATTATCTGATCTTCAGAATGATTCAATCTTACATACCGGGGTGTCTTTGTTTGTTGTTGTTCTTCAGTTATTGTGGAATCCTTAGATGGTACTGGGGTATCTGGATCTTCATTCTGTATCAGTGGATTTGGTGTAGGTTCATTTGTCACAATTTCTGTTGCCAGTTCAGAGTCTATATACCTTGAAGTTCCTCTGAATTGTTCATCAATTTTTTCATTTGTACTCTCAATGATTTTCTGCAATCTCTTGTTAAAACATCTATATGCCTTGCTCTTAGATGCATAACCAAGAAATATTCCTTCATCACTTCTAGGATCAAATTTGCCAATATACTCATCTCTTCTAATATAACATTTACTTCCAAAAGTTCTGAAATACTTAAGAGTAGGAGTAGTACCAAACCATAGTTCATGGGGGGTCTTACCAGTTTCACCTTTGATGTGAACTTTGTTGAATGTATAGACTGTTGTGCTAACTGCTTCTCTCCAATACATATGTGGTAGATTTTCTTTTGATAACATACTTCTTGCTGCATCCAAGATAGTTTTGTTTTCTCTTTCAACAATTCCATTCTGTTGTGGTGTCTGAGGTGCTGATAGCTGTCTTCTGATTCCATTCACTTCACAGAATGTATTAAAGTCCTCAGATGTGAATTCACCTCCTTGATCAGATCTTAAACATTTGATTTTCTTACCGGCTTCATTTTCAACCATTGCTTTGAATAGTTTGAACTTTCCAAGTTCTTCCGATTTTTCTCTGAGAAAAGTAACCCAACACATTCTACAATAGTCATCAATGATTAGCATGAAATATCTATCACCTTGTAAGCTTTTAGCTCTAGCTGGACCACATAAATCAGTGTGAATCAAATCAAGAGCATTATTGGATTTTTTTGGAATACTTTTAAAACTAGCTCTAACTTGTTTTCCAAATTGACATTCCTTACATATTGTATTCTGAGGTTTGACAATTTTAGGTAGATCTCTAACTACCTTAGAAGTACTGATCCTCACCATGCAATCAAAGTTTACATGACAGAGTCTCTTATGCCATAACCAACTTTCATCTATATGTGCAATCAAGCATGTCTTTTCACTGTTATTCAAATGAAAGATATTACCTCTAGTCTGATTACCAGTTGCAATTTCTTAACCATTTCTATTCATGATTTTGCATTTTCCATTTTTAAATTGTAATTGAAATCCTTTCTAAACCAATTGACCAACACTCAAAAGATTATGCTTTAATCCTTCAAAATAGTAGACATTGTCAGTGTTATGCTTACCATCAAGAGATATTGTACCCTTGCCTTTGATTGAACAGGCTTTTTCATCTCCAAATCTTACTAAACCTCCATTGTATTCTTGAAAGTTCAAGAATTTACCTTTGTCTCCTATCATATGATGTGAGCATCCTAAGTCAATGATCCATTCATCCTTTACTTCAACTTTAGCTACTAGAGCTTGTTCTACCAGTTGAATAGTAAGTGCCAGTTGATCTTCTGTTATAGCAACAAAAACCCATCCATTGTCTGTCGGATCCTCATTAGAATCATCAGTCACACCTTCATCAATAATGTAATAAGATTTGTCTTTGTTCTTCTTGAATTTGTATCTCTGATATTCAGGATTAGGCTTGTATGTCCTTCTACCTTCTTCTCTTAGTCTAGCATGTCTATCAGGGCTTCTTGAAGCCATATGACCAATCTTATTGCAGTTAAAACATTTATAGGGTGATTTACCTTCATACTTACTTCCAATTGGACCTTTAGGCATTTTCCTTGCGCTTCAAGTTCTTCAAGTTCTTCATTCTCCTTCCTAGTTTTTTCAAGTTCTCTTGCATAAAAGGCTTTCCAATCAGATTTTTCAAATGATGGAGCAGATGATGTTGATGCTTTAAAGGCTAAATCTATCTTTATAGTAGCAATAGGACTAAATTCTTCAATTTCAAAGGCTGAAAGTTTTCTAATCAATGAATCCCTAGTTACTAATGCATTAGGCATTGTTCTTAACTCATTTATAGTAGTAACCTTCATTTTATATGCCGGTGGTAATCCTCTTAAGATTTTTGAAACAATTTCATCCTCACTTAAGGTTCCTCCACAACATTTAATACCCAAAATAATTTCATTTACTCTTTCCATAAAAGAAGAAATCCTTTCATCTTCTTCCATTTTCAGATGTTCATACCTGACCCGCTAGCTTTCAAGTTTTGCAATTTTGACTGTAGAATCTCCTTCATTTAGTGTTTCCAAATGATCCCAAATAGCTTTAGCAGTAGACCTATCTGATAGTCCCATGATTTGTTGATCTGATAATGTGCTCAAAAGTGCTTCTCTTGCTTTGCAATCATTTTCCTCATTTTTAGCCAAGGTAGTTGGACTAGGCTGACCAGCTACAGTAGTAGTGTAACCTTTCTTTGTAACTTCCCAGACAAATTTGCCAATGCAATTTAGATGTGTCTCCATTCTGATCTTCCATATGCCATAGTTGGTTCTATCAAGTTTAGGATTGTTCTTCCTGAAATAATTAGCAGACATTGGATCTCCTCAAGTTGTTAAACTTCTGTAAAAGAGGACTAAGCTCTGATACCAATTGTTAGGTCCCGGAGATAACTGAGAGGTGGGGGGGGGTGTATCAATTGTCAACTAATTTCAAACCAAAAACAACTTAACCACCTTAATGCTTAATACCGGTAAACTAGTTAAGTATGCCGATAGATAGTGTTAACAGTTAATAGCTATACCAGTAAATATTAATGCATGAAACATAAACAAAAAGTCATCCACAACACATGACACCAATATTTGTATGTGGAAACCCTGTAAGGGGAAAAACCATGGTGGGAAACCTTACCCACAATTAGATGATACTACTACAGATAGTAAGTGTACATAAATGGGGTCTGCACATGCAGAAAGGCCAACAACCTAGAGCTCACTGCTCAATCACAAAATGGGAGTCACACTGACTATAGTTGGATGGTTAAATCCAATAAGAATGTACTGCACAAAATAGCATCTTCATATGCTAGATTCAGTACCGGTGTAATGTTGATATGCTTTCACAAAAACCTAACTTCACCTTCAAATGATGTCTTTGTGTATAGCTCTGCTTAATCTTGCATATACCTTCACACAATTCTTTTTCACATTCCACATTCGATCTTAAAAATAAGATCTTACATTTATACCATAACCTAAGACCAATTTTAGTAGGTCGGCTCTACAAGATATTACAATAAAAAGATTTTACAAACAATATAATATCCAATGCAATAACCGATTTAACATGTCATCTTAATGCATTTACAACAATAATTAATCATTTCCTTAGTGTGCCATGCTGATCTGGAAAAGATAAACCTGTTGATGTAACCCTAGGTAACCCTGGACCTATTTGCCGGTAAAAGCAAATATGCAAATATGAATATACCAATGAATAAAACTACAGGATAAGATATCCAAAAGATGTCTTTGACATTACCAAGTGTCTTCCACATAATTCTGAGTGTTGGTGATCATTATATCCTATCAGTGAACCATATACCAGTAATTGTGCAATAGTTACTTACTTGCCGGTGAATGCTGCTGGATCTCCATAGTGCTAGTGTTTTAGTAGGTGTTGACATCAATAAAAAAACCATACCAAGATACCAACAGGGTTTCTGGTTTGGAAATATTTCTTGTGCGATGCAACCGATGACATTATGTGTTAAGTTATCTAAGAGATGAAGATGAGGTTATGATGCCATGTCAGCTTTGTGCACGTGAAGGATTTCCTTGAGGATCTTGCATGAGAAGATCGATTGCATTAAATGTCTACCTTAGGAATGAACATTCTTCTTAGTGGTATGAGAAGAAAGTGTGATGAGCTACTGATTTCTATGTGTGGTGAAGAATGGATGATACAAATCGTCTTGTGATCTATTTGAAATTGTATTTCTCTATGCAAAGTGTTTGGACAGTCCGGATTGGACCGCTTGTATTGTAAACCTAAAATACTTAGGGTTTAGGGTTTATGCTACCGACCTAATTCTTGTCTATAAGGTCGATGATGTTTGTTATTGTAAGTTGTTGGCAAATGTTGTGTGTGTATCCAAGTGATGAGATACTTGCCAAACCAATAAGAGAAAACTGGAGAGTGTGATTGCAGAAGTAGAGGAACTAAAAAGGAGTTGCCTTAGCATATAGTGTTGTTATCAGATCAAAGATTTACATGTCGTCTTCTAACCATTTCAACAGAAGGGAAATCCTTTTGTTGGGTAGCCTTAACAGGCTTACTATAAATCCTCTAACCTATTGACTCAAGTTCATTGAGTTCTTTAAATCCTCTAGCAAGGTAACCTTTAACAGGGTATATAGCCATCCCTTAATCGAGTGATCTTTAACAAGATTAGTTCCCAGCAGAACCTTATTGTAAAGTCTTTAATTGGACTAGGCTCCTAACAGAGCGAGCTTCAAAAGAGTTTAAAAACAAGCTTGTGGGTATTCATCCCCACTGTGGTTTTTCCCGTTTGGGTTTCCACATGAAACATCTGTGTGTCATGTGTTGTGCATTTTTCATGTGATGATTGAGTGTGCTTTGTTTAAGTGTTTATGCATGTAGAGCTAATGGTTATGGTATTGGTGACAAACCACATGCATATGTTTATGGGTAAAGTAGCTATAAAGTATTAAATGTATTTGAAGTGTTCAGACTTACTGGTCTATGTTGTCTGAAGTCTTACTATGTTTAATCAGTATTGCCATGGTTAAGTTTAGTGATAAAGACAACCGGTTAGTGTTGTTTTAGCTTGAAAAGATTGTTAGAAAGTCTTTGACTATACTAATTCACCCCCCTCTTAGTACCAGTTAGGGTATCTATTGTTCATCATTATTCATCAATTGGTATGAGAGCAACTCCAGGTCTTCGGTGATATAATCTTAACCGCTTGAGGTAAAAGATATTGCCTTAATGATGAAGAGGGAAGGTCCTAAGTTCAATAGAGATAACTTCAAAATATGGAAGGACTGAATGAAGATCTATATCAAGAGTTTGGGTGCTCAAAAATGGAGCTATGTTGAAAATGTCTATGTAATTCCCACTAGCACTTTAACTAATGATCAGAAAAGAGAGATTCAAGAAAATGGGCAAGTCATGGAAGTCCTTATTAGCAGTTTGTCTGATATTGAGTTCATTGATGTACAAGACAAGGACATTCCTAAAGATGTATGGGACACATTGGAAACTATTAATGGTGGTGATGAGCATGTAAAGAAAGCTAAGGAAGAGAGCCGTAGAGGAAAATTTGAAGATATGAGGATGGTTGAAGGTGAGACCATTCAACAATATGGCATAAGAATCAAGACTATTGTTGGAGATATCAAGAGAACTGGTGGAACAATTGATGATGCCATTGTTGTCCGTAAAGTCTTGAGATCATTGTTACCAGTCTATACAATCAAAGTTGCTGCTATTCAGGAACTAAGGTCTATTGAAAAAACCAAGGTATCCTTAGACTCTATCGTTGTAAAGTTAATTGCATATGAGTTGAATAGCTATGATGGTAGTGTTGAGAAGACTGAGTCATCTTTTAGAGCATCTATTGCACCAACCAGAAAAGGAAAAGAAGCAAGTACCAGTTATGAATCCATGCAAAGTAGAGGTATGGATGATGAAGAAATTTTGATGGAATTTGAAGCTCTTCTTTCCAAGAGACTTCCAAAAGGTATTGGAAAATACAGAGGTAAGCTTCCTTTAAAATGTTTTTCCTACAATAAGATAGGACATATAGCTCTTAACTATCCTAACAATCAGAATAAGAATAAACCAGAGAGGTTTAGAAAGTATAAAGGAGGAAATAGAAGAAATTGTCTTGTTGCAGTGAATGAAGGTGTTACTGATGAAGAATCTAAGGATGAAGAAAATGAAGACATAGTATTTGTAGCTGTAAAGGAAGAAGTGTCTAACAAGAAAGCATTGGTCTCTCACATTGACAACTCTGATGAGTGGATAATTGATAGTGGTTGTTCTCACCACATGACTAGTGATGGGCCAAAGTTTCTGTCTCTAGAAGAATATGATGGAGGTATTGTCAGATTTGGCAATGATGCACCATGTTTGGTGAAAGGTAAAGGATCCATCTCATTGAATGGAAAGAGAAGTGCAAATGATGTCTACTAGGTAGAAGGTCTTAAGCATAACCTATTGAGTGTTTCTCACCTAAATGATAAAGGACTCATTCTAGAGTTCAAAGGTGGAGTTTGTGGTATAAATGGTTAAAGTGGTGAACTTACTGCCACCAGTAAGCAGACCAAAGGTAACCTGTTTCATTTGAATGCCAATATAAGTCAGTATCTGAGGGAGAAGTTTGATGACATTTGGATATGGCATAGGAGACTTTGTCATATGAACTTTGATAATATTGTAAAGGCTAGTAAGATCAAGGCAGTATGAGAATTACCTTTGTTGAACAAACTGAAGAATTCTTCGTGTAGAGAATGTCAACTTGGGAAGATGTCTTCCTCAACTTTCAAAGGTAACTCTTTTTCAGCAAAAAACTTACTTGATCTTGTACATACTGATTTGTGTGGTCCTATGAAAACTAGAAGTATTTAGGGAGATAGGTATTTCATGATTCTTACTAATGACTGCTCAAGAATGATGTGTGTTGCATTCTTGAAAGACGAGTCTGAGGCGTTTGGAAAGTTCAAAGCCTTTAGAACATTAGTAGAGAAGGAAAGTGGTCAAAAGATAAAATGCCTAAGAACTGATCAAGGAGGTCAATTCACTTTTGATGCATTCAACAAGTACTGTGAAGATAGCGGTATCAAGAGGCAGTTGTCTTCCCCAAGGACACCACAACAGAATGGCATAGAAAAAGGAATAACAGGACTGTAGTTGAAGGGGCTAGAACAATGTTGATCCAAGGAAAGGTTTCTCACACTTTTTGGAGAGAAGAAGTGAGCAGTGTAGTCTATACTATGAACTAGGTTCTCATCAAGAAAGGTAGAGTTAAAACCCCTTATGAGTATTGGACTAGGAAAACTCCCACTGTGAGTTATTTTAAAGTGTTTGGTAGTAAGTGTTATATCAAGAGAGGTGAGCATTTGAGCAAGTTTGATGCTAAAAGTGATGAAGGAATATTTCTAGGATATTCCACTGAGAAAATCTCTCAAGTGCTACAACAATAGAACACATAAAATTGTTGAGAGTATCAATGCCAGGGTTGATGAATCCCCTGAGGAGCCTGAGGAAACCTACAACGAAGAAGTGGAAGATGAATCACGTATAGCCTTTTGGCAACCGGTTAAGAAAGAAACAAGTAAAGATCTCAGTGTTCCTGTACCGGTAGAAGCTGCAGTAGGAGAAGAAGAAGAGGTAAGTGAAGAAGAAGAGGAAAAACTAGCAAAACAAGCTAGAGTCATTCCTAGGTATGTGAAACTACATCATGTTCTGAAGAAAATCATAGGAGATAAAGATGCAGGGATGCTCACAAGAAGAAAGGTGAAAGAAAACTCTTGCATGATTTCTGAATTAGAGCCCAAGACTTCTAGAGAAGCACTTACAGATGAACACTAGATTAAAGAAATGGAAAAGGAGCTAGACCAAATAGAAAAGAATGCAACATGGTCCTTGGTACCTAGAATAGAACACAAGAATGTCATAGGTACCCAATGGGTCCTTAGGAATAAGATAAATGAAGAAGGCACAATTGTGAGGAACAAGGCAATACTTGTATGCAAAGGATATGCTCAGGAAGAGGGAGAAGACTATGGATAAACCTTTTCTCCTATGGCTAGATTGGAAGGTGTCTGAATGCTACTTGCATTTGCAGAATTTAAGGGATTTAAGGTTTATCAGATGGATGTGAAGTCTGCGTTTTTTAATGGAATCCTAGAAGAGGAAGTGTATATTGAGCAACCAGAAGGGTTTGCCTTATCAGAAAATAGTAAAATGGTGTGTAGATTACACAAAGCCCTGTATGGATTAAAACAAGCACCTAGGGCATGGTATGAATAGTTACACTCTCATCTTGTGAAGATTGGATTTTAGAGAACAAGTGAGGACAACAACATCTATCTAGAATCTGGAGGTGATCAGATTCTGATCTGTGAAGTATTTGTAGATGACATAATCTTTGGAGGAGATGATAAAATGAGTCATGCTTTTGCAGATGAAATGAAGAAAGAGTTTGAGATGTCTCTGATTGGAGAGATAAAGTTCTTCATTGGTTTACAGATTCAACAAATCAAAGAGGGTATCTTTATTACCCAGTCCAAGTATGTCAAAGAGGTATTGAAGACCTTTGGCATGGAGGAGAGAAAACCAGTTGGTACACTGATGGTGACCATCTGTAAAATGACTAAGGAAGAGGTTCAACATTGGTGAATGAGAAGGAGTACCAGTCAATGATCGGTAATCTGCACTATGTGGTGCATAGCAGACTAGATATTGCTCATGCAGTGGGCATAGTAGCTAGTTTTCATAAAAGTCCAAGAGAATCCCACTTGGTAGTTGTCAAGTGGATTCTTAGATATCTTAAAGAAATAGTTGACTATGGATTGTGGTATCCATATAATGGTGACTTTAACCTCAAAGTATATACCAATATCGATTGGGCTGGTAATGTGGATGACCAGAAGAGCACAACTGGTGGAGCGTTCTTTCTTGGTGGAAGACTAGTCTCGTGGATGAGTAAGAAGTATAGCTATATTTCTTAGTTGACAACTGAAGCAGAATATGTGGTAGCATTTATGAACCACACTCAAGCAATCTGGATGAAACATGTATTGGAAGGTTTCAAAGTACCTGTATCTAAATCGGTGAATATATTTTGTGACAACACAAGTGCAATAAATATTTCCAAGAATCTGGTATTGCATGCTAGAACTAAGCACATTGAGCTTAAGTATCACTTCTTGAGAGGAAAGGTTCAAAATAAGGAGGTTGTACTAGAACATGTTTCCTATAAGGAGCAGCTAGAAGATATATTCAGTAAGCCCTTACCGAAGACTACATTTACCTATTTGAGAGGTGAATTAGGGGTTCTGCCCCTTCATGAAGTCAACTAAAGTTGTGTGCTCCACATCAGTCAAGTACTAAAGTGTCAAATCTTTCACGATTTATGTGTTGAAGGATGCTACTCCATAGGGGGAGCAACATAGTGGAGAATGGAACCTTGTGCTACCACTTTGGCATTGTTGTCAAAGGGGGCGAAGATATCTGGTGATGAAGAATACAATGGTTTGTGATGTCTATAGTTGCAATGCTACACTTAGTATTGCCATCAATGCCAAAGGGGGAGATTGTTGGCATATGATGAACCAACATGCTAATATGATGATAATGTATGTTGTCATTGATGTCAATAAGTGTAAGTGAACCGATATGCAGATTGGAAGAAGTTGGTGAACCAGTGTCGGGGTTTCACTGAGTGTGACTATCGGTTGGTAGTCTCAACTCTAGGGTTACTGGTTTGGCAATCTCTCTTGTGTGATGCAACCGATGACATTCTATGTTAAGTTAGCTAAGAGATGAAGATAAGGTTGTGATTCCACGTCAGCTTTGTGCACGTGAAGGATTTCCTTAAGGATCTTACATGAGAAGATCGACTACATTAAATGTCTACCTCAGGAATGAACATTATTCTTAGTGGTATGAGAAGAAAGCATGATGATTTACTGATTTCTATGTGCGGTGAAGAATAGATGATGCACATTGTCTTGTGATCTATTTGAAATTGTATTGCTTTATGAAAAGTGTTTGGACGGTCAGGATTTGACCTCTTGTATTGTAAACCTAAAATGCTTAGGGTTTAGGGTTTATGATACCAACCTAATTGTTGTCTATAAGGTCAATGATGTTTGCTATTGTAAGTTGTTGGCAAATGTTGTGTGTGTATTCGAGTGATGAGATACTTGCCAGACCAGTAAGAGAAAACTGTAGAGTATGATTGCAAAAGTAGAGGAACTGAAAAGGATCTACCTTAGCATATAGTGCTATTATCAGATCAAAGCTTTACCTGTTGTCTTCTAACCATTTCAACAGAAGGAAAATCCATTTGCTGGGTAGCTTTAATAGGCTTACTGTAAATCTGCTAACTAGGTGACTCAAGTTCATTGAGCTCTTCAAATCCTCTAGGAAGGTAACCTTTAACAGGGTTTCAACCTTTAACAGGGTATATAGCCATCCCTTAACTGGGTGATCTTTAATAGGACCGGTTCTTAGTAGAAACTTATTGTAAAGTCTTTAACCAGACTAGGCTCCTAACAGAGAGAGCTTCCAAAGAGTTCAAAAACAAGCTTGTGGGTATTCATCCCCACCATGGTTTTTCCCATTTGGGTTTCCACGTTAAAAATCTGTGTGTCATGTGTTGTGCATTTTTCATGTGATTATTAAGTATTTTTTGTTGATTATTAAGTATTTTTTGTTTAAGTGTTTATGCATGCAGAGCTAATGGTTATGGTATTGGTGACACACCACATGCATATGTTTAAGGGTAAAGTAGCTATCAAGTATTAAATGTATTTGAAGTGTTCACACTTACCGGTCTATGCTGTCTGAAGTCTTACTATGTTTAACTAGTATTGCCATGGTTAAGTTCAATTATGAAGACAACTGGTTAGTGTTGTTTTAGCTTGAAAATATTGTCAGAGAGTCTTTGACTGTACTAATTCAGCCCCCCTCTCAGTACCGGTTAGGGTATCTGTTGTTCATCATTATTCATCATGTCTGACCATCTGATTGAAGATGATAGGCAAATGAGAAAAATAACTTGGTGCCCATCTTCCTCCAAAGTGTCCTCCAAAAGTTGCTCAAAAACTTCACATCTCTATCACTCACAATGCTGATTGGAAGACCATGAATTTTGACTATCTCCTTGAAGAAGAGGCCTGCAATATAGGTGGCATCATTGGTACTCTTTCAAGGTATGAAATGTGCCATTTTGCTGAACCTATCTACTACCACATACAAACTATCAAATCCTCTTGGTGTCCTAGGCAAGCCTAACACAAAATCCATGTTGTAACATTCCCAAGGCCTTTGAGCTATGACCAAGGGTTTATATAGACCTGCATTACTTGAGGTTCCTTTTTCTCTTTGGTAGATGGTACATTGCTCTACAAATCTTCTCACTTTTGATTGCAACTTGGGCCAATAATAAAACCTACCAACTTGTTGCAAAGTCTTATCTATGCAAAAATGGCCTCCTAGACCTCCTTGATGCTTCTCTTGAATAATATTTTGCCTCATAGAACATTGAGGTATGCAAAGAAGATGACCTTTGAATAGAAAACCCTCTTGTATCATGTATTCTGAATAAGCGACATGTGAGGTATTAGAAAAATCAGAACAAACATCATATATCTCTGCAAAATCCTTATCATCCTTGTAGAGGTCTTTTAGCTCACTCAAACCCACACTTTGCAATTGAATCTTCTGCATGGTCACGATTCTCCTACTTAGTGCATCAACAACTTTTTTGGCTGTCCCTTTCTTGTGTTTAATAGTGAATGTATAAGATTGTAGGTACTCAACCCACTTTAGGTGCCTTTGGTTAAACTTCTCTTACCCATTGAAACAACTAAGGGCATGGTTGTCAATGAAGACTACAAATTCTTTAGGCAGCAGGTAGTGACGCCATTTTTTCAATGCTTAACCAATTACATACAACTCTGTTAGGACCTGGAGGCAACTGAGAGGGGGGGGTGAATTAGTTGTCTATTAATTTCAACCCAAATATAACTTAATCAAACTTGATGCATAGTACCAGTAAACCAAACTTAATATCGTTTGACCGGTTAACAGTTAATAACAATACTAATGAAGCTTAATGCATGAAACAAAAAGAGAAATAACATCCACAACACATAACATAGATATTTGTATGTGGAAACCCTGTAAGGGGAAAAACCACAATGGGAAAACTTACCCACAATCAGATGATACTATTGTAGATAGTATGTGCATACAAATGGGGTCTACACATGCAGAAAGGCCAACTGCCTAGATATCACTGCTTAATCACAAAATCAGAGTCACGCTAACTAGAATAGGATGATTATATCCTAGATAACGTACTGCTCAAAATAGCATCTTCATATGTTGGATTCAGTATCAGTAAGGCTCAGATTATCTCCTTCAAACCTTCGTTTAATCTTCAAATGATGTTTGCATTAGTATCTCTACTTATATTCACATATACCGAATATCACAACCTTATTTCATCTCCTATCCTCTATCATGTTAATCTCACAATTGAGATCTTACATATATACCAAAACCTAAGACCAAATGTGTAGGTTGGCTCACTAAGAATATTACAATTAAATCAATTATAAATGAATCAATATGTGATGCATCATGTCAGCTCAATGCATTTACAATAATAACCAATCAATAAATCATCTCCATTACGTGTCGTGCTGATCTGGAATAGATAATGCATGTCGATCCATAACCTAGACCAATTTGCTGGTAACAACAAATATGCCAAATCGATTAGACCAATAACCAAATCACCAAAACCAAGTGTCCAAACCATGTCTTCGACATAACCAAGTAATCTCTAGATGATAACAAGTCATCCTCTATGTCGGTGAACAATATAATAGGTCGGTAAACTTGATAGCAATGACTGTGCATAAGTCACAAAACATGTCGGTGAACATAACCAAAGAGCTCCAGAAAGATAGGTGTTGATAAGTGTTGAAAAGTATTGACATCAATGAAAAAACTAATGTGACACATCCAACAATCTCCCCCTTTGGCATTGATGGTAACACAAGATGGAAAAACCATCTAAGTGCCAAAGCAGAAATGGCAATAAACCAAAAACCAACAATCTCCCGAAGAGATCAATTACCAGAAATCAAAATACAGATGCACAGAGTAACAATCTCTCCCCCTATGAATATCTCTCAAAAGGTAATGTGTTTTTCCATAGATATCTCTCCCCCTTTGACATCAAATGCCAAAGAAATACAAAAACTAGATACAACCACTTCATAGAACTAATTACAAATACCAACTACTCCCCCTGAGAAGTAACTCTCCTCCATCAAAGTCGGGAAAAAGGTTTCTCTATGAATTCTGTTGGTCTGATGTCGTTCTCCAACTGTCTAAGTCTCTACCGGTGAGGGTATAACCCCAAGCCGTTCTTTGAGATATTCAAAAGTTTGCTTAGGCAAAGGCTTAGTAAAGATATCTGCAATCTTCTCTTTAGTATTCACATAAACCAGTTTCACTTCTTTTGCTTCAGCATTCTCTTTCAAAAAATTGAATTTGATAGAAACATGTTTAGTTTTGGAGTGAAATAACAAATTCTTAGATATATCAATTGTTGCCATATTATCACAGTAAATAATTATAGGCTCTTTGCATTTTTATGTCCTTCAACATTTGTTTAATCCATAATACCTTAGTACAATTAGTTGCTGCTGCAACATATTCTGATTTTGTTGTTGATAATGATGTACAACTCTATTTCTTGCTCAACCATGAAATCAATCTGCTACCAAGAAAGAATGCTCCGTCGGTGGTGCTCTTTCTGTCATCTACATCTCCTACCCAATTAGCATCGGTGTATGCACATAAATCAAAATTTGCATCTTTAGGATACCATAAACCAAGATTTGTTGTGCCTTGAAGATACTAGAAAATCCTTTTCATTGTTGATTCATGATTTTCCTTAGGATTACTCTAAAATCTTTAAACAATACATATTGCATTCATAATATCAGGTCCTATTTGTGTCAAATACAATAAACCTCCAGTCATAGATTTATATCTTGTCGGATTAATAGGTTTTGAATCATCCTTCAATGATAGTTTGTCTGTTGTAGTCATAGGAGTACTTACCACTTTAGAGTTTTCCATACCAAATTTCTTTAGTCATTCCTTCAAGTACTTTGATTGACATATGAATATACCTTTATCAGTCTATGAAATCTGCAATCCTAAAAAGAATTTTATCTTCCCAATCATAGACATTTCAAATTCTTCCTGCATCATATTAGAAAAGTCTTTACACAATCCATCTTCTCCTCCAAAAATTATATCATCAACAAAAACTTCAATAACCAAGATGTCATCATTAGTCACTTTGAAATATAAGTTGCTTTCAACAATAACTTTAGTGTAACCAAGCTTCAAAAGATATTTGTCCAATCTAGCATACCAAGCTCTAGGAGCTTGCTTCAATCCATATAAAGCTTTCCTTAATCTACAAACCATATCTTTGTCATTTTTCAAAGAAAATCCATCAAGTTGTTCAATGTAAACTTCCTCTTCAAGATCAACATTCAAAAATGCACATTTAACATCCATTTGATATACATTATAGTTCTTGTGTGCTAAAAATGCTATGAATAGTCTAACTGCCTCAATTCTAGCTACCGGTGCAAAGGTTTCATTGTAATCAATTCCCTCTTTCTATGAATATCCCTTACACACTAATCTTTGTTTGTTTGTGATCACCTTACCATCTTCATTAAGTTTATTTTTGAATACCCGTTTAGTTCCAATTACATTTTTGTTTTTAGGTTGGGGAACCAATGTCCATGTGTTATTCTTTTCAATTTGTTCCAATTCATCTTCCATAGCCTTAATCCAATATTTATCTTCACATGCCTCATTAATTGATGTTGGTTCAATTTGAGAAATTAAACATACCTGTTCATTTGTCAGTCTTCCTCTTGTCATAACTCCTTGATACTTATTCCCAATTATCTGACTTTCGGAGTGATTCAATCTTACATACCTGGGTGTATTCACTTTTTGTTGTTGTTGTTCAATCACTGTGGAATTCTCTAATGATGTCGGTGTGATTGGATCAACATTCTATACCAGTGCATTCTGTATAGGTTCATTTGTGATTATCTCAACTGTCAGTTCAGAGTCCATAGACCTTGAATCTCTTCTAAAGTGTTCATCAATCTTCACATTTGCACTCTCAATGATTTTATGCAATCTTTTATTAAAACATCTATATTCCTTTCTCTTAGATGAATAACCAAGAAATATTCCTTCATCACTTCTAGGATCAAATTTACCAATATATTCATCTCTCCTAATATAACATTTTCTTCCAAATATTCTGAAATATTTAAGAGTAGGAGTATTACCAAACCATAGTTCATGAGGGGTCTTACCGGTTTCACCTTTGATGTGAACTCTGTTGAATGTGTAAACTGTTGTATTCACTACTTATCTCCAATACACATGAGGTAGGTTTTCTTCTAACATCATGCTTCTAGCGGCATCCAGAATAGTTTTGTTCTTCCTTTCCACAACTCCATTTTGCTGGGGTGTCTGAGGTACTGATAGTTGTCTTCTGATTCCATTCACTTCACAAAATGTATTAAATTCCTTAGATGTGAATTCACCTCCTTGATCTGATCTTAAACATTTGATTTTTTTACCAATTTCATTCTCTACCATTTCCTTGAATAGTTTGAATTTCCCAAAAGCTTTTGATTTCTCCCTGAGAAAAGTAACCCAACACATTCTAGAATAATCATCAATGATTAGCATAAAATATCTATCTCCTTGTAGACTTCTAGTTCTTGCCAGACCACATAAGTCACTATGAATTAAACCAAGAACATTATTGGATTTCTCTAGAATACTCTTGAAAGTTGTTCTAACTTGCTTTCCAAGTTGACATTCCTTACATATTGGATTATGAGGTTTTACAATCTTAGGTAAATCCCTTACTACCTTAGTTGTATTGATCTTTACAATGCAATCAAAATTTACATGACAAAGTCTCTTATGCCATAACCAATTTTCATCAAGATGTGCAATCAAGCATGTCTTCTCATTGTTATTCAAGTGAAAGATATTACCTCTAGTCTGATTACCGGTTGCAATTTACAAACTAGTTCTATTCATGATTTTGCATTTATCATATTTGAATTATAACTGAAATCCTTTTTCAACTAATTGACCAACACTCAAAAGATTATGCTCCAAACCTTCAGAATAATAAACGTTGTCAGTATTGTGCATACCATCAAAAGATATAGTGCCTTTTCCTCTGATCAAACAAGTTTTATCATCCCCAAATCTTACTAGACCTCCATTGTATTCCTAAAAAGTTAAGAATTTACTTTTATCACCAATCATATGATGTGAACATTCGGAATCAATGATCCATTCATCCTTTTCTTCAATTTTAGCTGTCAGGGCCTGCTCTATCGGTTGTATAGTAGGTGTTAGTTGATCTTTTGTTATTGCAACAAAATCCAATCCATTGTCTGTCAGTTCCTCATTAGAATCATCAGTAACTCCTTCATCAACATAGTAACATGATTTGTCTATATTCTTCTTAAATTTGTATCTTTGATATTCAGGGTTAGGCTTATATGTTATTTTATCTTCTTCTCTCAATGTTGCATGTCTATCAGGACACTTAGATGCTATATGACCAATTTTATTGTAGTTAAAACATTTAAATGGTTCTTTACCTTCATACTTACTTCCAATTGGATCTTTAGGCATTTTTCTTGCAAATAGTGCTTCAAGCTCTTCAAGTTCTTCATTTTCTCTTTTGATGTCTTCAAGTTCTTTTGCATAAAGTTCTTTCCAATCATATTTCTCAGATGATGATGATGCTTTGAAAGCTAAATCTGTTTTAATTGTAGCAACAAGACCAAATTCCTCAAGCTCAAAAGATGAAAGTTTTCCAACCAAGGTATCTCTAGATACTGATGTATTAGGCATTGTTCTTAATTCATTGATAGTAGTTACTTTCATTTTTTATGCTAGTGGAAATGCTCTTAAAACTCTAGAAACAATCTCATCTTCACTTAAGGATCCTCCACAACATTGTATACCCAAAACAATTTCATTAACTCTTTCCATAAAAGCATAAGTTCTTTCAACTTCTTCCATTTTAAGATTTTCATACCTAACCCAGAAGCATTCCAGTTTTGCAATTTTGACAATGGTATCACCTTCATTCAATGCCTCCAATTTATCCCAAATAGCTTTAGTAGTAGATCGGTCTGATAATCCCATGATTTGCTAATTTGACAATGCGCTCAAAAGTGCTTCTCTTGCTTTGCAATCATTCTCCTAATCTTTAGCCAAGTTTGGTGGATTAGGTTGACTTTGTGTAGGACCAACATAACCATTCTTTGTAATATCCCATAAGTCTCTTCCAATACAATTCAAATGTTTCTTCAGTTTGATCTTCCATATACCATAGTTAATTCCATCAAGTTTTAGATTGTCCTTCCTGAAATAGTTAGTTGCCATAGAATCTCCTCAAGTTGTTAAACTTCTGCAAAAAGAGGACTTATCTCTGATACCAATTGTTAGGACCCTGAGGCAACTAAGAGGGGGGGGGAGAATCAATTGTCTATTAATTTCAACCCAAATATAACTTAATCAAACTTGATGCATACTATTGGTAAACCAAACTTAATGTCAGTTGACAGTTTAATACTTAATAACAATACCGGTGAAGCTTAATACATGAAACAAAAAGAGAAATAACATCCACAACACATAACACTGATATTTGTATGTGGAAACCCTGTAAGGGGAAAAAACATGGTGGGAAACCTTACCCACAATCAGATGCTACTACTGCAGATAGTATGTGTATAAATGAGGTTTGCACATGCAGAAAGGCCAACTACCTAGAGCTCACTGCTCAATCACAAAATGAGAGTCACACTGACTACAATAGGATGGCTAAATCCTAGATAATGTACTGCTCAAAATAGCATCTTCATATGTTGGATTCAGTACCAGTTAGGCTCAGATTATCTCCTTCAAACCTTCCTTTAATCTTGAAATGATGTCTGGGTGAGTAGCTCTGCTTATATTTGCATATACTCAATATCATAACTATATATGGTGAAAATGGATAACAATAATAACAAAATTGAAAGGCTAAATGAATTCAACCACCAAACCCTAGCCTAACAACAACAAACATCCACCATAACATATGAAGATTACCTAAGACAATGCAAATAAAATGAAATCACAAAGATTATACCATCACATGTCCAATAGGGTTTTGATCTCCATTCTTCCTATCTCCATTGATCTTGCTTGATATATTTGCTCTCAGATTTTATGTGCACAAGAGCTCAACAAAGAACGGAATGTGGTTGCAAGTAGGATCGTAGTGTAGTCAATTGCATAAAAGATCATTAGGTCATTAGGGTTTGATAATGAAAGAAACATCTCCTTAAATAGAAGACACTATATGAAATGGAGGGATAAGATTGAGAGGTGTAAAAAGGAGGTTGGCTAGGATTAGAGGGTAGGTAGAAGAAATAATAAAATAATGAAAGAGGTAGGTAGTGTAGGAATTAAGAGATGAATGACATGTGTCATGTGTAGAAAAGGTTAATGAATTAATTAAATAAATAAAGATTTATTTAATTTATAGAAGAAGTGGGATCAATTAAATAAATAAAATATTTATTTAATTTAGGAAAAGGATAATTTAAATAAATAAATGTATTTATTTAAATGAGAAATAAGGCTAGAAGAGGATAAATGAATTAATTAAATAAATAAAGATTTATTTAATTAATAGAAGAATTAGGCTTAGATAATTAAATAAATAAAATATTTATTTAATTAGACATGACAATTTTGAGTGTCTACATTTTGCCCCTCTTTGAGACAATGCAGCTTGTCGCGTTGTTTCAAAGAAGATAAGATGAACTGATATAGAGTTGCCCCAGGATGGGAATGATATGCCCCCTCGAGAGATTGGATGAAAATGTCTGAAAAGATTGCAGACAATCTCTCGATAAGAAAGATGGGATAGAATGGACTGACCGAATAAAGTGACAGAGTCACGGGCTAATGAAGACTGACTTGGGAAACGAGGGCTAGGGCAGTCTATAAGATAGACCACGAGGGAAATACATCCTCATTGTCATCCACACATCCATGAGAGCAGAGTGCAGAGCGAAAATAGAGCAGTAGCAGTCAGCAGCGATGGCTTTCGTTCACAGATTCGACCGCGTTCGCCAATTCTAGAGGCTAGCAGAGGTAGGAGAGCCGGTAAGTACCACAAAGCCTCCTCATACTTCGATGCATTTATTGTTGTCATTAATGCATGGTAGATAGGGTAATAAATGTGTGTTTATGTCAGGAAACCGCATTTGTGTCCAAAAATGTGAATTTGTGTCTTCTAGGTCAAATCGACAGTTCTGTGATGAACATACGTTGTCGATTGGATAAGTTGATGAGAGGATACACTCAAGAAGGTCCTCTAGGGAAGACTAGGATAGTAGATAGGGCTAGGATGGACAATTTTGTGATGGAACATACGTTGTCAATTATGCAACTTCTCAAGAGGATTCACTCAAGCAGAGGCCCTAGGATAAGATAGATCAAGGCACTTTGTGATGAACAGTGAGTGCAAATGTGAGCAACACTTTGTGATGAACAGGGAGTGCCAAACACGTAGTATTTTGTGATGAACAGTGAGTACCACTAGCATAAATAGCAACACTTTGTGATGAACAGTGAGTGTCACTAGGGTAGATAGCCATATGCATTTAGATAGCGAGTAGCATTTTGTGATAAAAAATGAATGCCACTATAATTGACATGATTGAGTTGTTTGACTATAGGAGTATTTGCTGATGCTAGAGTCACGGGAGAGATTCCCGTTGACGCAGAGGTTGTGACCTGAGCTGACAGCCGAGGAGTGAGCTACTATTGAGGAGATGGGCTTGAGACATGTGCTATATGTGCATGAGTTTCGGGCGAACATGGGACTGTTGACTGCGCTGGCTGAGAGATGGCATTCAGAGACATGTACGTTTCATTTGCCGATGGGTGAGATGACAGTCACCTTGGAGGATGTATATAGGATTATGCGGATACTGATCGATGGGGAGTTAGTACCCTACGATCGAGACGGAGATAGGGATGCCCTTAGATGAGTGTTCTAGGATCCAAGACTGGAGATGAGGGTGGGACACGTGGCATGCGATACCATGACATCGATAGGATTAGCACTACCAATAGTGTTGGTAGGAGTGATCAGTGAGTTCCTCTATCCGGATAGGGTAACACGAGGGGTGGCTGCAGGAGACATAGGGGCCAGGAGAGATGATCTTGGGGTGGGTCCTTCTAGGGCTCAAACTCCGTCGAGGCCAACCGGCTCTGAGGAAGGGAATTCATTATAGCTGTAGAGGGCTCCCTATGTATCAATATTGTACCATTTTGTATGATGGTGTAGACACCTGCGGATGATTGTAGCCATATGATTTTGACATCATTGTATCATGACACTTATGATTATATATATGAGATGATTCATCTTTGCGGAAGCTATATGAATGTGTACCTATGTGATGAGATGTTCTTATGATGTATGTTTTGTGTGATGCTTATAATATGGATGCAAATATGTATATGAGGCAATGCAATATTTTTTTGTTCTTTTATTTTTTATATGTGTATGCATGATGCAAATGTGAATGTATGTAATGCAGATGAATATGATAATGCAAAGAACTATTTACATGATGAAAATGTAAGATGTGCTAACATGTGTTGTGTGCAGGATATGGTGCAATTGTGATATCTATATGTATGTATGAAATGCTTAATATGTGATAATGCAGATATTTTTTTGGTGTGTCATTATACTCAGTCATGTGATAGTAGGCTACACGGACTCAAGAAGGATGATGGAATTCAATCAAGAAAGGGGGATGAAAGATAGAAGATATGAACATGAAAGAGCTTCTTGTGCATTATCATCATTGAGCTTTATTATGGCAAGTAGGTTATGACAATCGAGGCATATGTTCGACCCAGAAAGTCATTGTACCTATTTGCATGGAGATAAGACAGTCACAAACAAGGAATGCCCCAGTTCACACTAGACTCATAGTGTCCTCATATCCTTGGACAAGTCATAGCATTACTAAAAGACAATCCACAGATAGCAAATACAAATAGGTGACGATACCCCATCCTCACCTTTCTAGTCAGAGACATCCTGGAGATAAAATCTCTAGTCAGAGACATCCTGGAAAAGCTAAAAGACATGTCACCAAAAGATAAAATCCAAAGAAAACCAAGACTCGACACCAACATTCACTGTAGTCCTCAAGTTTAGTGTCTCTTGTCACTTGTATAAGTCTTATTTGATTGTGGTCACAATGTTTTCTTTCACAAAAAGGATAGATAGCACGGAACCATATGTTGTCTGAGTCTGTTGAAAGATTCGATTTGTTGAAGCCCATTGTTGTTGCTGTGTCTCATCTGAAACTGACTGAATCCATGAAACTGATACTTTATTATGGAGAAGATGAAACTTTATTGCAGATCTGTGATGCAAATGTTGCTTTATTGCAGATTGTGCGCGGATAGATTGAAGAAACTGGAAGAAATTGTACTCCTTAGAATGTGTGATGTTCTTAGTTCCACACCCATCACTAGACGTAGGATTTCCCTTAGCCACAGATAGGATCTGATTTATTATGAATGGAAAGGGGTGAAAAGGGAGATTTATTATGAATGGCTAACCAATCTTGGGTAGATCAATAACAAGCCATGATGGGAATGGGTAAGTTTATTATGGATGAATTGGTCGTGAGTGTGTGCAAAGTGAAGTGATGAAAGAGAATCTTGAAGGAGGGAGGAGCAATGTCTCTACGCATGGTGCTGGTGACCCAGTTTTCACCATGGTACTTGCCCAGGGCACCATCGAAGTGGTTTTCACCGTTGGACGAAATTATTTCTCTTTACTTTTTTTGATTTTTCAATGCTTTTTGTGTCACAAGGCACTTGTTTGCCAGGTTTTCGCCAAGTAACGATTTTTTTTGTTTTATAATTTTTTTTGTATTTTTGAATTTTTTGGATTTTTTTTGTATTTTTGAATTAGGATATTCCAAAGAGCTATGTGTAGAACCTACGAAGGTGCATGCTGCTGATAGGATCCTCCAAAGGTTCACCTTCTATAGTTGAGAGCTGATATGCCCTAGATCCATATGCTGCTATAATGATGTAAGGACTAAGCCAATTTGGTTCAAACTTGCCCTTCTTCTCTCTGTCTTGCTGATTTTTTGGATTTTCTCTGAGAACTAAGTCCCCTACCTCAAATGTGTGAGGCTTGACTTTATGATTGTAACTGCATTTTTCCTTGATTGAATGATGTGTAGCTTGAGTGACTGTCTTCCTTGAGAAAGGAACTGAGATAGAATTACTAGTGTGTGGACTACGTAGGCCCATATGCGTGTCACCTAAAGAAGTTTGGGTATCACTGATAGAAAAGTCCTTCGAGGAAGATCCATTAAAGGTCCATGATGTATTGCCAGAAGGGAAAGGATGTGTGGAACAAGTGGATGAGTTATGAAGGCTTATGATTGCAAAAAGAAGTAAAAGTAGGATAGCATGATGGAGACTTAGGATCAACAAGTATGCTTTTTGATTTAAAATTTTAGAACTTTTGCCCCCAGTTATTTTGATATTAGGGGAGATCAACTCTTGCTCTTTTTGGTTTATAGGATTTTTATCCTTGACTTTGATTTTTACAAAGTCCAATAACTTTTGATTTTGATTTGGACTGAAGGACTTTTCTTTAATTTTGACTTTTAGATTTTTCTTTTGAAAGCTTGATTTTTGATCCCCAATGAGTAAGGGCTTTTGTAATTCTTGTTGATCCAAGTCTGGAAGTGGAGTGGAAATGGAAGGAGTGGATGAAATGATAAGGCTATGTGAGCTCTCAAAAAGACTAGCGATATGCTCAGTAGATTCTTTGTTGGAACCACTCTTAGGACTATTGATATCAAGAGTTGCTTGCACCACTAGAGGAGATTTACATTCAGACTTAGTAGCCACAACACTAGGTGGTTCACACCCAATTCCTTGGCATTACAAATTGTTTGTAGGTTGTTCCTGTCAACTGAATACCTTAGGAGATAGTTGGAGTTGGTCAACATGGAAGATATACTCACCACATCCCATGTCTTTAAACTTGAACTTTTCTTTTAGCTCTGCTTGTTTTGATGTAGAAGCTTTCAAGGGTTCTAGATCCACATATGTTGATGAAGGAATAGCTTCTCGATTGACTAGGATTGTTATTTCTGGCCGAGGTCGCAGATTGTTGCAATATATAAATGGATTTGGGTCAGCTTTGACAGTCACTTCAACTCCATTGTGAGGAAACTTGATACATCGATGATATGTAGATGGGACTGCACTCATTTCATGAATCCATGGACGTCCTAACAATATATTGTATGTGAGATCCAGGTCTAGGACTTGAAAAACCACATCCTTTGTAATTGGACCAACTCTGAGAGGTAAGGTGATTATTCCCTTGGATGAACGCTCTTCATCATCATATGCCTTGATGGTGATTTGATTTGTAGAATTTACAGCTTTATCAGAATATCCCAGTTGTTTAATAGTGCTCAATGTACAAATGTTAGACCAGCTCCTCCATCTATCAGGACTCGTTTGATTCTATGTTTGTGTATGAAGGCTTCAATGTGTAAAGGTTCATTATGTGGTTGACTTACGGAGGCGTCATTGGCTTCTGTGAATGTAAGGGAGTGTGGAATGGAAAGGTATCCCACCATGGCTTGAAACAAGTCCACGTTCAGATCAGTAGGGACAGTAGTTTCTCTCAATATTTTGTCAAGAATGGATTTATGTGCGGGGGATATGCGCAAGAGTTCAAGTATGGAGATGAGCGCGGGTGTCTTCCCTAACTGTTCTACAAGGTCATACTCAGGTTTGGTTGATGACGAAGCGGTGTTTTTAGTTGGAGCACCTGGCAAAGTAATTTTACCTTGACAGGTTGTAACATGACATTCAGAGGTAGGTTCAGAAGAAGATCCAACACCTTTTAGGACAATCTTGGGTCTTTGAGTAGAATTCTCAGGGTTTTTGTCCTTGATGATAATAGTAGAGACATAATTGTCCATCGAGATGTGATTGATGGTTGAATCATAGTTGTAAGGTGCTCTAGTATAGTTGGTTTGATCATCTGTGGCTTTAGCTTTTCCCTTGTCATGCTTTGGGAATGGTTCCTTAAACATCTCATGTTCTTGATTGGATGAGTGTCCCTCAATCTCAATGTCACCTCTATCAATGAGATCTTGTACGATGTTCTTCAGTCGATGACAATTTCCTGTTTTATGACCCTTGCTCTTATGAAATTCACAATACTCATCATCATTCCACCAATTTGGTTTAACCTTTGGTTCATATGGAGGAAAATCTGGAACTGTGATCACTTTGTTTGCCACAAGCTTTTTGAAGACTGATTCAATTGGTTCTCCCAATGGGGTGTACTTCCTTCGTGATCTAGAAGTTGTTTGAGTATTCACTTGATTGTTTGTAGAACTTGATCCCGAAAAGATGAATTTGGGTCGCACTGTATTGGCATCAACAACACCATCATTGACTGTGTTTTTGTTTTTATTCCAAAATTTTGGCTTATCTTTTCCTTTAAAGTCATCTTTATTTTCCTTGAATATCTTAATGACTCCTTGTTCAATTAGAACCTTTTCTGTTGCTAAGCCTTTTTCAATGACATCCTTGAAGGTGGACAAACAAGCTTTTCTTAGATCATAGCCAATGTCTTTGTTAACATTCTGGGTGAACATCTCTACCATTTGTTTCTGTGGAATTTCACAAGAGCATCTGCTGGCTAGATTCCTCCATCTTTGTAAAAATGATGCAAAAGATTCTCCCTCTTTTTTCTTAGTATTGCACAAAGTAGTGACTGATATGTCTATCTCTATGTTATAGGAGAAATGTTGGATAAATGCCTCTGCTAGATCACCCCATGACTTAATTCTAGGTGGTAGTTGGGAGAACCATTCCATAGCTTGATCACCTAAGCTTTGTGGGAATAATCTCATCAAATATGTCTCTTCTGAAGCTACTTCAATGCAAGCTGTGAAAAACTGTCTTATGTGTGCCTTAGGATCCCCTTTTCCTCTATACTTATCAAATTTAGGCATCAAAAAGTGTGTAGGAAATGGAGGCATTGGAATGCTCTTGTCAATGGATAAGGACATATGTCTCTCAATGTGTATGTTGGCTTCGGTGTATTTATGTCCTCCATTTTCTTTTGTAAGTCCCTAATTTGTTGCTCCAAATTGCTCTTAGGTGGAGATTGATTTCTTGAAGCATACCCCATGTTTGAGGCACCAATTTGAGGAGGAGCATGTTGCATATATGGATGATATTGATCATACACATGTTCATATGGAGGAGGTCTATAATGATGCTGCCTATATGGACCACTTGGTATAGATTCATGTTGAGGAACACCATATCTATTTTGTGCATGCATACCATACTCTACAGACATGTCATGTTCTATTGTGTTGCCCCCAAATTTGACACGGGGTTTCCTTGTGTCCAAATTTTGAGCATGCCTTTGAATATCCAATTGCTTTGGTAGTTGATCCTTAGCATTTGTATGTGATTGAGCATATCTTTCTACATAAGACTTCCATGATGGTCTGCAAAGGTGAGTATCATATGCTTGACCATGTGTATGTGGGACCTCTGGTTTTTGAAACAAAGATGATGGTGATTCAGGCACAAGATGTGGTCCTCTATTTCCTCCACTATTAGGCCTCCTTTGATCCATGTTGGAGTGAGTTTGTTGCAAAGGTTGATTTTCCATTATTTGAGACATGTCAAAATCATGAGGTATCTTGGCTCCACTTTGTGCCATCATTTGTAAGAATTATTGTCTATCTCTCCTCATTATTTCTTCAACCAACCGATTGAAATGGGGATTCATAATGGATTCTTCCACATCTGCTGAATGTATTGAAAAGTTGTCCACATTGTCATTCTGTGTATCATTGTTGTTTATAGTGTCCATGTTCTCAACATTTGGAATGTTTCTATAGACATCCATGTCAGGTAATGTAGTGTGCTCAGGATTGAAAAAGATATCATTGTCATACTCATAAAAACTCATGTTTGTGGATGCTTGAGCCTCTTTAGCTTCTCTCCTAGATTTTTGAAGATGAGTTTCAACCATGAACTAGGTATTGACCCAGATGTGTAAGACTAGATGAAAATGGAAAAAGTATGGAAGACCAAGAGTTGGATGGAGTGTAAATGAATCTGAGGTGTACTTGCAATGTCCAAAGTGTAAGACCAAGTATGTATGTAGTAGAGTAGGTGTGACTTCCAAAGAGAGGATAGTTTCTCTTGATGAGGTAAGTTGACCTTGACTCTAAGTAAAACCAAATGAGACCCAAAGGTAAGAAACCTTGATGAGGGACCACTTAGCAAAGTGTTGTTGTATTTAGTGTGTTGACAAAGTATGATGAGGACAAGCAAGTGACCTTTTGACTCAAGTTTAGACAAATGTGAATGTAATGTAAGGTGTAAAGCAATGATGGATTTTGTGAGACCCAAAGACAAGTTGAATGCTAGATGAAAACCTGGAGAAACAACCTAGGAAGCTCAAGAATTCTGAAACTGATTGCTCTTGTTTGTTGGACTGTAAAATTTTTCCAATTTGTGAAGTTGTGACCAAATCTGAATGTTTGACTGTTTTTCATGACAAGAGGACTCAATGTTTGCAAGTGTTTAGACTCTCCAAGAAAAGTGTGTTGTTTGATGTAAAAATGTTTTGCATACACTTGAAGACACAAAAGACACAATGTTTTGCTGTTTGGTCTTGAATGTTTGAATGTTTAAAATAAGTCAAGCACAATTCTTATGGTTGTCCAAGACAATAGTTGTTGATCCCACATAGGGTTTTACCCCCAAGGCTACGCTATTCAGAGCGGATACTTAGATGCTTGACCTCATTGGCTCCACCCTCGGCACTCACTTCTTGGGTCAGCCAAGCATCAGTCCCCACGAAAACTCCCCGTGGTGAACTTTGTATCTCTACTAAGAACCGTATGTGTGTGGGCCGCTACCAGAGGTCCGACCTCCTGCCCCAACAACTAGAAGGATTTGGGTTTCTAAAACAAAAAGGTGCTAGTAAGGGCATCCGCTCGTGTGGCCATACATGCGGCACTTTTAGCTCTGTAAATACAGAAGACTCCCAGCCGGTAGGGGTTATGCCCTACAAATGATCAAATAAATTTGATCAAACGGGTTTATGGGGAGACATAGTGTCAGTATGAACTAATCAGCACACGTTATCCATAGTTTTCACCATGAATACATTTGTTTATAGTGGTTTGAAAGAGGTGGGTTTTCCTCGCTACCACTTGGGTCATTCTCTTCTCACTAGTAGTCCTAATGACCACACGGGAAGACAGGCCCTCTAAAGATTAAACAAAAAGAGCCTATTGCTCAAGACACAAAAGACAATGATTCAATTTTAGTGCACCAATTGAAGTGTTTGCTAGTCTATGAAAACAAGGCACACAATAAAAATCCAAAAACCCTTGCCAAGGACCTGCAACAAAGATTTATTAGTAGTTTGAATTGTTTCAAATGATCACCCCTTCCTACAAGCACACAAGTTGGGTAAATTTTAGATCCAAAAGACTTTGTGAAATAGGGGCCTTCGACAATGCATTTTGTTGACCAATTCAAAGATCTGATTCATCATAAAAAAAGAACACCTGTAAAATTTCAACAGATTTCCAGAAATGTAAGAAAATCCAAAAAATTTGCTAATTTGCTCCAAAAATTAATTTTTTTATGAAAAATCATAACAAATTCATATAAAATGCAAAATCAATCCAAAAAATCTAAAATTTTTACTAGACAGTCCTCATGGTCTTCCAAACCTGCACAAAAAATTTTCTGCAACAAATCTAAGCAGTTTGTGATATATGAGTAAAATAATGCAAAACCCTAATTTTCAAAGGTCTGATTTTTTAAGAATAATTTTGCATCAAATTTAAAATCACAAAGAATAGATCCTTGTATAATTCTAAGAGATTTCCAAAAATGTAATAAAATCTGAAAAATTCCCTAATTTGCTCTCAAAATTAATTTTTTATGAAAAATCATAACAAATTCATATAAAATGCAAAATCAATCCAAAAAATCTGAAATATTTACTAAATATTTCTGATACTTTTTCTGACTTGCAAACAAAATTTTATGTCAAAATTAAAAGCTGTTTGTGAAATCTGATCAAAATAAGGAAAAACCCTAATTTTTAAAGATCTGATTTTTAGGGAAATATTTTGCATCAAAATTAAATTCACAAAGAATAGATCCTATGTATAATTATGAGAGATTTCCAAAAATATAAGAAAATCCAAAAAATTCTCTCATTTGCTCTCAAAATTAATTTTTTATGAAAAATCATAAAAAATTAATAGAAAATGAAAATATACTTCAAAAATTCTGAATTTTGGATTAAGAGCTCTTGATACTTTGTTCAACTTGCAGAAAAAATTTGGTGCAAAATTTCCTAAGAGTTTGTGAGATATGATCAAATCTCTCCAAGATCTTGATTTTGTGTCCAAAACCCTAGCTGCATAAGGTTATTCTCCAAATTGTTTTACAAAATAGCAATATAGGGTTAAAAAAATCTGCAAAAAACATAGATCTAAGAAAAATCTGCAAAAAACATAGATCTAAGAAAAATCCATGTCCCACGGGGTGTGCCAAAATGTATATGGTGAAAATGGATAACAATAATAATAGAATTGAAAGGCTAAATGAATTCAACCACCAAACCCTAGCCTAACAACAACAAAGATCCACCATAACATATGAAGATTACCTAAGACAATGCAAATCAAATGAAATCACAAAGATTATACCATCACATGTCCAATAGGGTTTTGATCTCCATTCTTCCTATCTCCATTGATCTTGCTTGATATATTTGCTCTCAGATTTTATGTGCACAAGAGCTCAACAAAGAATGGAATGTGGTTGCAAGTAGGATCGTAGTGTAGTCAATTGCATAAAAGATCATTAGGTCATTAGGGTTTGATAATGAAAGAAACATCTCCTTAAATAGAAGACACTATATGAAATGGAGGGATAAGATTGAGAGGTGTAAAAAGGAGGTCAGCTAGGATTAGAGGGTAGGTAGAAGAAATAATAAAATAATGAAAGAGGTAGGTAGTGTAGGAATTAAGAGATGAATGACATGTGTCATGTGTAGAAAAGGTTAATGAATTAATTAAATAAATAAAGATTTATTTAATTTATAGAAGAAGTGGGATCAATTAAATAAATAAAATATTTATTTAATTTAGGAAAAGGATAATTTAAATAAATAAATGTATTTATTTAAATGAGAAATAAGGCTAGAAGAGGATAAATGAATTAATTAAATAAATAAAGATTTATTTAATTAATAGAAGAATTAGGCTGAGATAATTAAATAAATAAAATATTTATTTAATTAGACATGACAATTTTGAGTGTCTACAATAACCTTATTTCATCTCCTATCCTCTATCATGTTAATCTCACAATTGAGATTTTACATATATACCAAAACCTAAGACCAAATGTGTAGGTCAGCTCACTAAGAATATTATAATTAAATCAATTATAAATGAATCAATATGTGATGTATCATGTCAGCTCAATGCATTTACAATAATAACCAATCAATAAATCATCTCCATAACGTGTCGTGCTGATCTGGAATAGATAACGCATGTCGGTCCATAACCTAGACCAATTTGCCGGTAACAACAAATATGCCAACTTGATTAGACCAATAACCAAATCACCAAAACCAAGTGTCCAAACCATGTCTTCGATATAACCAAGTAATCTCCAGACGATAACAAGTCATCCTCTGTACCGATGAACAATATAACCTGTCGGTGAACCAGATATCGGTGACTATGCATAAGTCACTAAACGTGTCGATGAACATAACCAAAGATCTCCAAAAAGATAGGTGCTGATAAGTGTTCACAAGTGTTGACATCAATGACAAAACCAATTTAACACATCCATAATACCAACAAACTCCAAATCATATGTGGAGTACCTTTGCTTAGATTCATTTAACTTTTCTAAGAAGAAAGCTATAGGATGTCCCTCTTGGCTTAAAACTGCCCCTATTACCCTCTAGCTTGCATCACATTCTACTGTAAACAACTGATTGAAATCAAGCAATCTAAGGGTTGGAAGCTCTTCTATCTTGGTTTTCAATATCTCAAACCCCTTATTGGCTTCCTCTGTCCAGTTAAAGTGACATTTACTCCCTCCTTTAATGGTATTAATAATAGGAGCACAAACATGGCTAAAGCTTCTCACAAATTTTCTATAAAAAGATGCCATTCCATGAAAGATTCTAACTTCACTTATACCCCTAGGGATAGGCCAATTAAGTATTGCTTCTACCTTACCTGGATCCATTTTTAATAATCCATGAGAAATAACAAAACCAAGGTATACAAGCTCTATTTTCATAAACTCACATTTTTCAAGGTTAATCTTGAGTTGAGCCTCCTTCAACTTCTTCAAAACCATCCCCAAATGCTTCAGGTGTTCATCTTTGAACATGTTGTAGATCAAAATTTCATCGAGATATATAATTACAAATCTACTAATAAACTCAACTAAGACTTCATTCAAGAGCCTTTGGAAGGTACTTGGTGCATTGGTGATGCCAAATGGCATCGCTAACCACTCATATAGGCCTACATTGGTTCTAAAGGTTGTCTTCCATTCATCTCCAGGTCTGATTCTGATCTGGTGATAACCAGACTTTAAGTCCACCTTTGTGAAGTAGCTTGCAACTCCTAGATTGTCCAATAGGTCTTCAATCCTTGGCATGGGAAACTGGTACCTTATAGTAATCTTGTTGATTTCTCGGGAGTCTATGAACATTCTCCATTTTCCTCCCTTCTTAGGCACTAACATAGTAGGAACAACACATGGACTCAAACTCTTCTTGATAAACCCTTTGTCTAAGAGTTCTTGCACTTGTTTGGCGATCTCTTGATTTTGACTAGGTGTCATTTTGTAGGTAGCTTTGTTTGGTAGATTGGCCCCTGGTATTAAGTCTATTTAATGATTTACATCTCTCATTGGAGGCAAATAATTAGGTAAGTCATCCTCTATCACTTCTTCATATTGTTTGAGTAGACCTTGCACCTCTTGAGGCACTTCACTTATTAGATCTGCCTTAGCTTCTTCTCTAAGTTTCAACACTATAGCATGGCCTTGATGTCCTTCTTGTTTCAACACTTTGAGAAACTCCTTTCCACTCATTAGCATCACACTTAAGCCTATTTTCTTTTCTTCCCTTGGTTCAAGTAGTGGATCCATTTGATACTTCTTCCCATTCTTTGTGATAAGATAGTTGTTCTTCTCCCCATCATGAGTATCTTTCACATCATATTGCCATGGACAACCCAACAACAAATGACAAGCATCCATAGGTAATATGTCACATAATAATATATCCTTGTACTCACCAATTTCAAAATCCACCCATTCTTGTTCATCAACCCTGGTTGAGCCATGATACCTTATAGGCAGTGAGGTGAGGCAATCTTTTCAGTTTGAGTTTGTCCACCATTTCAACTGAGACAATATTCTCAGTGGAACCAGAATCTACAATCACTTTACAAATATTTCCATGTGACCTACAAGTGGTTCTAAACAAGTTTTTCCTTTGTGGTGGTTATTGAGCTTGAGGTATCTTGAGCATTGTTCTCCTCATCATCAAGTTTTCTCCATCTGTCACTAGCCCTGCCTTGCTGATTGAAGAAGTTACACTCTGAGTGTTCTCCTCTTGCAAAAATTGAGTTCTTTGCCCCATGTATGATCTTGTCGAGCTTGAGGCCTTTCCCGAGCACTTGCTCATGGTATGCCCAACTTGATTGCAATGATAACACCTACTGGTGAAAACTGTATTTACTCTACCTGAGTTTCCAAACCTGCTACTAAAATTGATCCTTCCTCTATAGGATCCTCTAAAGGCTTCTCTCAGAGAATCTCCACTGCCTTCTTGGCCTTGTTGCTCTTCACTTCCTAGTGATTACTGCCCTCTTCCAAAGTTTTCTCTACCTCTGAAATTATTACCTCTTCCATATTTCTGATTTCGTTCACTCCCCCTTTTTATCTTGTCTTCTGCCCTTAGGGCCAACTGAAAACACTTATGGATGGTGTCTGGTGTGAGGATACTTATCTCATCTTGTATATTTTGCCTAAGGCCATTCATGTACCTGGCCAACTTCTCCACCTCATTCTCATGCTTCCTAGCCCTCAAACTAAGCTTATGGAACTCTTCAGTGTATACATTGACATCTGACTCCCTTTGTTTCAGATTTTGCAGTCTCTTATGGATTTGAACTTCATAATCTCCTAGAAGAAATTATTCCTTAAGTCTGATCTTCATAAGCTCCCATGAAGTTATCTTCTTTTTTCCATCTTGTATCCTTTCTTCTTGCATCATATTCCACCAAACTAATGTTGATCCTCTCATTCTTGATTTGGCCACATTGACTCTTTTCTCTTTTGCTACTTCTTTGTAATCAAAGTAATTATTGAGAGATTCTATCCAATCTAGCAACTCTTCTCCATTAAGGTTTCCTCCATATGTGGGTAATCGATCTAGGTTGTCTTTAGAAATGGATTTGATTGCATCTAGGAATAATTTTTGGCTTTGAGGCATAGCTACTACTATTGGTTCCTCTCCATCCTCCACTTCTTCATTAGTCTCATCACCCCATTCTATCTTAACGTTCCCCTTCTCCTTCTTTACCTCTCTGGTTCCTCTGGTTCCTTCTACATCCTTCAATCCTTCAATCATCTCTGCCACCATCTCTCGGATGGCTTTTGGAGTCATTGCCTTTGGAGGCATTGAACTTGCTTCTGATTCTTCACAATTTGACATACATAAAATCTTCCAAAGAATGGCTCTGATACCACTCTGATGCAGAGTCTTGAAGCCTTTGTTTGTTACACCTTCTTGAGTGACTTGTCCTACTCAACCCCACAACTACTCAAGTCCTTCCTATGGCACTTGGCAGGGGTTATGATAATTAGACCTCCAAGGTCTGAACCTTCTTGAATTTCCTCCTAGGTATAGCCAATGGTTTCTTGACAATCAACTTCACCACTTGAGGTTGTCACCTCAGTTACTCACACACTCCTCTCTTGGGCTCCAACCACCCCTACAAGGATCTTACCACACAATATCTTCCTATGGTTTCCCAATGCATCAACAAGGTGTCTTCAATGTTTTTTGAGGTTTAAGACTCACTAAATCCATCTCCTTGTCTTCTTAACCCTTCTAGGTGTCTACTGGCACCTAATTAGGCCTAATTAAATTAACCCTCCCTAGTAGGTTTTAAGGGTTTAATTTGGAGAGGTCCCAAACAAGCCTAGGAATAAATCATAGATTTGAGTACCCTTTTGGAAGTTATAGACAATACTAGAAAAGTGCATCTGGGTTATCCATACAAGTGGGGTTCCAATGTTGCACTATTTTGAGGGGTTTTAGGCCTAGCTGGTGGATTAGTAAGTTAGGTCTAGAACTCTTCACCACTCAAATTACCTACTCCAAACACCTTGGTAACCTTCAAGGGGACTTAGAGGGATTTCTAATAATATGCTACTTGGACCTGCACCAATCTTCTTGTGCTCACAAATCGCCCTTCTCTTGCTATCCTAACTCACCTACTCCCAGCAGTGAGCCTAGGGCTTCATTGTTTCTCCTCCTCCTCAACCTGCAATATCACACACCCTATTACTTAGCTATGTATATAACCTAACCTATCATTCTTAGTGTTTTCAATAGGTTCCATCAAATAATGCTCAGGTTAGAGCCATTTCTTTCTCTTAAACCCTACTTGCTAGGGTTTTGCTCCTAGTTGCAAAGAATGAAAGAAGTCTCTACAACCTAGAACAATCAAACCTGCAAATAAACCTTAATGAAAGAAAATACAATGAACATACAAATATGGAAATTATTTTACACCATCTAGTCCGTACTGGACTGTACAAGCAAGGAAAAACAAGACAAAACTATCAAAAATCGGTGGAAACAAGATTGCTTCACAAACCAAAAACTTTCTCTTGCATTTCCAATCCTCCAACCCATACAATGAAGTGGAATTTGGCTTATATCCACTGGTTTTAGTTAGTTAAACCAACTTCATAATGCCCATAAACAAAAATGCAACTTTTGCAAGAAGTTGCAAAATGTTGCTGAGCAACTTTTGACAACTTTTGCTCCAAGATGCAATTTTGCATTCTATTCAATTCTAAGACTCTTAAAGGTCTTCAAACACCCTAGAAGACCTAAAAACAACTCAATTTACTCCTAATACATGAATACATTTATTTGGAGTATTTTGCCTATGAACTAGTTAGAAAGAAACCAAAGATTTTATTCTTGGAGTGCTAGGTGCCATGCACCACATACCTTGTTTCTCATGTATGATCTATGTTTTCTTTGTGACTGTGTTGAGTATGCTCCTCGTATATTTTTAATGTGAATTATATTTTTTATAACCCTATAATTTAATATATTTTTTTTCTATTTTTTCATGCTTCACCTTTTATCTTGGCATCATAGGTGTATAGGACCCTAATTCATGTGAGCTACCACATATCCTATCTTTCAGTTATCTTGTCTCTTTAATGTTCTAGTAAAATGATCTTTTGGGTTCATCATTGTGGGCATTGGTGCTACTAGGATACATTGTTGTCATTGATGTCAACATATTCCTGCTCCAGTGATTGCTGATTGGTTTTGGTGATCCATATTTGTTGTTTGTTTTATGATTAGTGCTTTGAAGAGTTCAGTATTTCCTCAAGTATATTATGGTGTGATCAGATCTTGTGTTGATTTTTTGGGAGATTATTTGGGATGGTCTTATGTATCTTCATTTTAGATGGTTCATGATTTGGTGCTCCGTAAGTTATCTTTCTTCGTTACAGTTGTTGGTGATTGAGTATTCTTGGAGTTCATATTTTGATCGATGAAGATTTGATAAGTTGTGTTGGTGCAACTATTTCTGATGGTTCTAACATACTTTCTAGTGTTTCCCAATTATGACCTATTTCTTTTTGCGATCCACATTAATCATTGTACAATATTTTGGTGATTTTGCAGAACTAGTGATGTTCTTCATGTTATGTGATTTTGTTGGTCGTGTAGCATGTTGTGGTTGATCTTAGCATGATTTCCAATGGTGTTGCATGTTTGGAGATTTGACCTAGGTCCATGTTATGACATATATATCATTATATTGGTCTGGTGGTTGATCTTTGTATCATGCGGTGTAATTTTTTATTTGTGAGTTGAGGGTCTAGCCGACCTTGTTGTCAAAGTTGATGAATTGTATAAATAGGTGGTATTATCATGTAATTTGGATATCGAGGTTGTGTCTGCATTATCAAAGAGGGGTGTATGTGCGATCAAGTGATTTATCCTTCAACATTTTGATTGAGTAGAGATTGGTGTTGTAGAGTAGATAATTGTGCTTAACCTGGACTATCATCAAGCATTTTGGAGATGCTATTATTTTAGTTCATTCCTTCTAGATTATAGTCTGAATCTTGTTGTAAGTTAGTTAGACTTCCTAGAGGGTTGTAAGCTTTTGGGTTATTATATTTTGAGAATTGAGCTCTAGGAAATGTGCTTGAATGTAGGTGCATTCCCCATTGTAATATTTACACATACTACTTCAAAGTATCATCTTATTGTGTGTAGGTTCCCATCATGGTTTTTTCCTTAACAGGGGTTTCCACGTCAAAATATTGGTGTTGTGTGTTGTGCTATAAATTTTCCTATCTTTGTTTTTGTTTTAGTTTATTAGATCTATATTTGTGGTTAAGTTTGTGAATCTGGTGAAAACTAATTCATCCCCCCCCCCCCGACCGCTCTCAATTTCCCTTCATTGTTGTTACCAACAATTGGTATTAGAGCTAGATCCTCTGGGAGAAGCTTCACCGCTTGAAGAGTTCCAGGATGGAAATTGGAACTGGAGGTGTTATCTTTAAGAAGGAGAGTGAGATTTAATAGAATTAATTATGCTATATGGAAGAACTAGATGGAAGTGCACTTGAGATGTCTTGGAGAAGATTACTAGAAGATTACAAAGAATGCCTATCCTGCACTTCCAAATGGATTGGTTACTGTTGATGAGATCAAGGAAGTTGAACATAATATTAGAGTGAAGGAAGCATTATTGAGTGCCCTGACTGATTCAGAGATGAAAAATGTAATGGGACTTAAGACCGCACATGAGATTAGGAGAAGCTTGAGACCCTGTATGAAGGAGATAAACAAGTGAAAGTTGCTAAGTTGCAGAGCTTGAAAGGGAAATATAAGATGTTGAAGATGAGAACATAAATACCTTTAAGACTAAGGTGAATGACCTTGTCCTAGGTATTAGATGTGTCAGTGGATCCCTTGAAGAAGATGAAATTGTTGCTAAGGTGTTGAGATCTTTACCTCTAGCTTATGAACATAAGGTAGCTACTACAGATGAGATCTGGAGTGTGACTACAATAATAAGAGATATGTTGGTTGGAAATATTGTTATATTTCAACTGAGTGAATTTGGTGAATCACATGGAAATTCTGAGACAACTTTAAGAGAATTTGTGTCCGGAAAGAAAAAGTATGATCCTGAAGAGTGCATAATATCTAGATATGAAAGAGAAAGTTGAGAGATGGAAGAGAAAAAAAGAGAACAAGATGAGCTTGAAGCATTAATTGCTTGGAGATTACCTAAAAGAGTTGGTAAGTATGATAGAAAATCTCCCTTGAAATGTTTCTCTTGCAATAAGGTAGGACATTTTTTTTCTACATGATCAGAGAGAATGGATAAGTATGATAGGCATGATAAATTTGTTAAGCATGACAGAAATGATAGATATGAGAAGCATGGGAAGTATGATAAGCCTTAAAAGTCTAATAAGAAGTACAAGCATCATAAGAACTGCTATTATGTTGTTGATGAAGGTGTTATAGATGAAGAATCAGAAGGAGATGAATTTGTGTTTCTTGCCATTAGAGAAGATGGACCGATACCTATTGATTCCACTAGCTACACTATTGAGGAGAAATCTTTAGCTGCTAAAGTTGAAGAAAAAGATGAATTGGTGATTGACAATGGTTGTTCACATCATATGTTTGGTGATATAATAATTTTTGTGAGTATGGAAAGATATGATGGTGGAATAGTGAGATTTGGAGATGACAAAGACTATGTGATCTGTGGTAGAGGTTCTATTTCCTTTGATGGTAAGAATCATACTTATGATGTCTTGTATGTTTTTTATTATGGAAAAATCAGGTTTTGAAGGGACCTCAAAACCCTTTACAAAGGATCCATAAAAGATAAAAATATTAAGAAACTAAACGGGACAGACAGCGAAAAAACTAGTAAAGTATTGGACAAAAGCCAACACAAAAGTCCAACACTACTAGAAACAACTAGTGAAAATAGAAACAAGATAAATGACCTTATGTTTTTTAGGGCATTAGCCAATTTCTCGCTAATCCTTTGCATTTCTTTGATATTCTCCCCGAGAATTGGGATTTCCTTTGAAGAAGCCAAGGCAGCCTTTTTCAAGCTCGCCCTGGTCCTTTTACCCATACCTCCAGGAGCACTATCCACATTCCTAGCCTCAGTAGCAACCTCTTTAGCATCAAGGTCTACAATAGACTTGGTAGGGCTGGGACCATCAAGGTATTTGGCAATTTCCTCTATGTTCTTGGTCGTAGAGTTGAGGATCTTCGAAATCAAAATCAGGAAGTTTTTCATGGCTGCCTTCCCTTCCTCTAGCTTGCTTATTTAAACTTCTGGCTTCTCCACCTTTTCATCCATTTCCTTTTTCCATTGCTCCAGGTTGCTTTCACCTTTTTGTCCCTGCTCTTCCTAAAGATGTCTTGTATGTTGATGGCTTGACACATAATCTTTTAAGTGTTGGATAGATTGTTGACAAAGGTTATGATTTGCAATTCAAGAATGGTAAATGTAAGATCCTAAATGCCTCCGGTATAGAGATTGCATCTGGAACTAATACTGAAGGTAATATTTTTCATTTGAATGCTGGTGAGAAAATTTGTTTGATTACTTAGATTGATGAAAGTTGGTTGTGGCATAGGAGAATGTGTCATGTTAATTTTGATTCAATAATTAAGATCAGTTATACTCAAGCTATTAGAGATCTTCCTAAGATTGTTAAGCCTACTAATCTGATATGTAAGGAATGTCAATTAGGTAAGAAAACAAGAATTTCTTTCAAGAAATATACATTTGATGGATTACTAGACCTTGTGCATACCGATCTGTGTGTACCTACAAATGTTAGAAGTGTGCAGGGTGATAGATCTTTTATGTTGCTAATTGATGATTATTCTAGGATGATGTGGGTTGTCTTTTTAAAGGAGAAATCAAAATTATTAGAAAAATTAAAGATATTCAAAGAAAAGGTTGAGTCTGAGTCATGATTGAAAGTGAAATGCCTGTGATCTGACAGGGGAGAAGAATTTTATTCCGGTGAGTTTGATGCATTCTATGAGAAGCATGGGATTAGAAGACAATATTTTTCTCCTAGAAATCCTCAACAGAATGGAGTTGTTGAAAGGAAGAATAGGATTTTTTTGGATGTTACAAGGACTATGCTAATTGAAGGGAATGTTTCGAAGATCTAATGGAGAGAAGTTTTTAGCACTGTTGTTTACACATTCAACCCTATTCATATTAAAGGTGATACCGATAAGACTCCTTATGACCTATGGTTTGGTCATGTTCCTACTAATGAGATATTTCAGAGTATTTGGTAGCAAATGTTATATTAGGAGAGATGATGACAAGGAAATTTTAATTCTAGAAGTGATGAAGGAATTTTCTTGGGATATTCAACAAAGAGTAAATCTTATGGGTTCGATAATAAGAGATTGAGAAAGATAGTGGAAAGTGCAAATGTGAAGGTGGATGAGAACCTTGAAAAAGAAATCAAAGCTTATGGATATGATGATGGTCAACACATTGTTCTAAATCCTATTCAGACTAAAGAATTGAAGAAGAATGATTCGATAGAGATAGTCAATTCGGATGTTGTTGTTGTCTGTGGAGAGGTGCAGGAACCTGAAAATCAGAACAATCAGAAGACTCCAAGGTATGTAAGATTGAATCATTTTGAAAATCAAATTATTGGAGATAAAAATAAAGGTGTGATGACTAGAAGAAGGCTAGTTGTTGAAGAGGTATGTTTGATTTCTAAAATTGAACCTAAAGTTGTTGTTGAGGCTTACAAAGATGAAAATTTGATGAGAGCTATGGAAGAAGAATTAGATCATGTTGAAAAGAATAACACATGGGAGCTTATGCCTAGACCTAAATATAAGAATGAACTATTGGTACTAAATGGGTATTCAGGAACAAATTGAAGGAAGTCGGTGAAGTTGTTAGGAATAAAGAAAGATTGGTATGCAAAGGTTATTCACAGCAAGAAGGGATTGATTATGAGGAGACTTTTGCTCTAGTAGCCAGACTTGAAGTTGTTAAACTATTGCTTGTGTATTCTACTTATAAAGATTTCAAGGTATATCAGATGGATGTCAAGTCATATTTTCTGAATGGTGATCATGAGGAAGAAGTCTACATTGAGCAGCCTAATGGATTTTCATTATCAGATGATAGAGACATAGTATGTAAACTAAAGAAAGATCTTTATAGATTGAAACAAGCCCCTAGAGCTTGGTATGATAGATTGGATAAGTACTTGCTGAAATCAGGATTTAATAAAGGGACTATGGATAGTAATCTTTATTTTTAGATTGAGAATGATAACATCTTTATTGTTGAAGTCTTTTTTGATGATATTAGCTTTGGAGGAAATGATAAGTTGATCATGAAGCTTGTCAGTGATATGCAGAAAGAATTTGAGATGTCTATGATAGGTGAGATGAAATTTTTCTTAGGTTTACAAATGTCATAGACTAGAAAGTATTTTCATATCTCAAACTAAATATGTGAAGGAATTGTTGAAGAAGTTTGGGTTAGATGACTCCAAATAGATTGGAACTCCTATGGTGACTGGTTCCAAATTATCTAAAAATGATGAATCTCTTAAAGTTAATTAGTCTTTGTATAGATCTATGGTTTGTGAACTACTACATCTTACTTAGACTAGGCCGAATATTATGCATGTTGTGTGCATGGCTGCTAGATATCAATTTGATCCGAAAGAGAGTCATGTCACTATTGTAAAGAGAATATTTAGGTATTTCAAGGGAACTGTGGATTATGGCTTATGGTATCTGAGCAATGATGATTTCATGTTATGCACTTACTTTGATGCTTATTGGGCTAGTGATGTTGATGACCGAAAGAGTACCTCTGGTGGTTCCTTCTTTCTGGGTAATAAATTGGTTTCATAGGCTAGTAAGAAACATGATTCAATGTGCTTATCTTCTGTTGAAGCTGAGTACATTGCTTCTATTGGTAGCTGCACTCAAGTGGTTTGGATGAAGAAAATGTAGAAGAATATTAGAGTTATCTATGATGAGTCTATTATCATATATTGTGATAATTCCAGTGCTATTAACATGTCAAATAATTGATGCAACATTCAAAGACTAAACATTTGTCAATCAAATATCATTAGTTGAGAGAAAAAGTTGGTGAAGAAGTGAAGCTGGAATATGTGTCTACAAAAGAACAGATTGCTGATATTTTCAATAAGTCTTTGCCTGCAAATACATTTATCTATTTGAGAGACAAGTTAGGGGTATCCACCCCTCCTGATTAGAACTAGATGCATTGAGTTGCATCAATCCGGTGGACTTCATAATCTTATTCCTTTTAACTCGCCTGGGGGAGAGATTCATGTTTTATATTCTAAGAAAGTTTTGGTTTTCTATCTTTGGCATTGTTGTCAAAGGGGGAGAGAAGCATGTGAAAACTATTTTATCTACTTGATCTTAGGGGGAGTTTGCTAGAGTTATTTTCTCTCTTTGCATGGATTGTTTTTCGCATTCATATGTTGCCATCAATGCCAAAGGGGAAGATTGTTGGACATTGCTACTTCTAGGATATGTTGTTGTCATTGATGTCGATATATTCCTGCTATGGTGATTGATGATTGGTTTTGGTGATCCAGTTCTGCAGTTTGTTTTCTGATCAATGCTTTGTAGAGTTCAATATTTCCTTCGGTATATTCCAGTGTGATTAGATCTTGTGCTGATTTTTTGGTAGATTGTTTGGGATGGTCTTGTGTATCTTCAATTAAGATGGTTCATGATTTTGTGCTCTACAAGTTATCTTTCTTCGTTACAGTTGTTGTTGTTTGAGTATTCTTGAAGTTAAGATGTTCATCGATGAAGATTTGATAAGTGGTGTTCGTGTAGTTGTTCTTAATGATTCTAACGTGCTTGCTGGTGTTTTCCAATTATGTCCTATTTTTTTTGGTGATCTGCATTGATTGTTGTGCAAGATTTTGGTGGATTTTCTAAACCGGTGATGTTCTTCGTGTTATGCGATTCTCTTGGTGGTGTAGCATGTTGTAATTGATCTTGGTGTGATTTTTGGTCATGTTGCGCATTTGGATATTTGACTTAGGTCCATGTTATATCATGTATATTATCATTATATTGGTCCGGGGGTTGATCTTTGTATCGTGTGATGTAATTTTGTAATTGTGAGTTGAGGATTTAGCTGACCTTGTTGTCAAGGTTGATGAATTGTATAAATAGGTGGTATTGTCATGTAATTTGGATATCGAGGTTGTGTCTGCATTATCAGAGAGTGGTGTATGTGCGATCAAGTGATTCATCCTTTGGCATTGTGATTGAGAAACGATTGGTGTTACAAAGTAGACAATTGTGCTTAACTGGAACTGTCATCAAGAATTTGGGGATGCTATTATTGCGGTTCATTCCTTCTGGATTGTAGTTTGAATATTGTTGTAAGTTAGTGAGACTTCCCTGAGGGTTGTAGCCTTCCGAGTTATTATCTTTTGAGCAGTGAGCTTTAGGCATTGTGCCTGAATGCATGTGCATTCCTCATTGTAATATTTACACATACTATTGCAGAGTATCATCTTATTATGGGTAGGTTCCCACCATGGTTTTTCCCTTAACTGGGTTTTCCACGTCAAAATCTTGGTGTTGTGTGTTGTGCTATCAATTTTCCTATCTTTGTTGTTGTTGAAGTTTATCGGATCTATTTTTGTGGTTAAGTTTGTGAATACGGTGAAAACTAATTCACCCGTCCCTCTTAGTTTTCCTTTATTGTTGTTGCCAATGCATCATACATTATCATTGATGTGAACATAAATTTGTACCCCTACAAAGTGGGGCCTAAATTTAGTGTCGTAAGTTATTAGCGCTATAAACTTAACACTAGGTTTAGTACTCACTCTACCATGTGTAATTTATGTACATATGTGCCTAACTTTGGGACTACTTTGGAAAACTATGTTATTTTTTTATTTTTTGGATATTTTGCTAGCACATTTTAGTAGGAGTAAGTCACCCATGCCCATTTCTCAATAAAATAGGCTCAATTTCTATGAGATGATAGTTGATCTTGTAGTTTGCACTATTCAACTTTAGTTTATTGGTCAATCTCATAAGGATGATTCAAAAAGGTGTAAGATGCAAATATATGTAACTCCCTTTCCATTTCAAAGTCTAGAAATCTAGGCATTACAGTCTAATCTAAAAAGCACATTCAAAGAGTAAAGAAAAAAAGAAAGGTTATGGTTCAAGCATTCAAGCATTCAAACATTCAAATCTGCTACAATAATTATGATCAAGTATATTTTATCATTCATATTGTGAGTATGCACTAACATGTTGTAAGACTCCATGTGTATCACATAAAGTATTTATATGAAATTTCTTGAAAGGGTTTCATAGCTAATGTAAGGTCTTGTCATTTTAGTATTTATTATTGGTTTAGCCTCTATCCTTGTGAGAGAATACATCATATCTCATTTTTAGTATTGTGCAAGGAGGAACACTAACACATGGTTTGACTTAGAAAACCCCATATATGAAACAAATACTTTTCCTATTTTCTTATTTGTGCAAATCTAGATTCGATAGTGAAAAATTTTATAGCTAATCAAAGAAAACATTAGCATACATCTCTAGATTTCAAATAAACAACTCTAAGACCAGGGTTCCCAACACTACTGTCCTACTAGTTGGACCTGGATTTTTAAGAAATGGGTGTGTTGAGCTTCTTGATTCCATTGATGGTCATCACTTAAGCATCCATCATCTTCAAACATGGGAACCCAATACTTTTATCTAGTATAGTCAAGCTTAGATTTTAATTTTAGGTTTCCCTCTATGCCCCATATCATGTCTCCCTTGTTTCTATATTCCATGCTATATCTGTTGCATTCTATCAAATTTAGTCATTTTTCTATATAAACTCACTTCACTATCTTAATCTTTTCCAAGAAAGAAATGGAATCCCACCATCTGGCTCTACCTTTAGGACAATAACTAGGTTTATTCGTGTTTGAATTTCATGAACAAATGAGATCTTCAAGGATCCATTGATTAATTTAGGGATCTCATTTCGTGTATTTCAATTATATGGATTGTGGTTTATTAAGGTTTTAGACATATTTTACTTAGTCTATTTTTTGGATCATGTAAATGAAATAGCATTAGAATAAAGAGATGGTTTATGTTGATTACATTCACCTCTATGGTGAAGAGTTCATTGATGTGGGAATACTCAAACATTTGATACATTCACCTCTATGGTGAAGAGTTCATTGATGTGGGAATACTCAAACATTTGATACATGATTTCAGTAATCGAGTATCTTTTCAACACATGGTGTGACCTTCCATTACTCACCACTAAAACTTTCAATTAAATGCAATTGGCAAGTGTAAAGAAGGCTTTGTAACCTTTGATAACATCCTCTCTACCTTTTCCATGCCGAAACAAGGCATAAGTATCCATCAAAGGATAAAGGATATATGAAATTTTGTTAAATGTTCTAGTTGGAAATGTTTTAATAGACATATATACAAAATGTGGAAGCATGTATACAAACATGAGGAAAAAATGAGATGCATCACGATAAGAACTACCTTCTATACACTCCATATGTTGGAATAAACTTTAATTGCTCCCACATTACATGATATCAACCTATCTCCTATTTAGTTCTTTGCATGAGAAAAATAGATTGTTTAGAGTATTGCAGGAGTATGCATATGATTACTTCTATTTTTATTTGTCCTTTGATTTGTCTAAAACCTCTATTTATTGATGCAATTGTATTGTATTGTATTCCTTATCTTCGATTCTTGATCATATGATCAGATTCAATACAAAGATTTATTTGTTTATTATTGTAGTAATTTCTGTTGGAATTAATGTTATTTGAGCCAAGTCTGCCCCCACGTAACTCAACCTACCTATCAGGATACAGCCTAGAGGAAGATTGTGTTGGGATCTTCATCCCAATAGCTCCTGACATGAACTGCAACTATAGAGGAATTAATGAAGGTAGATGAGTTTTTTGAATTTTGAATTCGGGAGGGAATTTGTGTGAACAGCAGAAGACAAAAAGGGAGAATGTTCTCCAGATTGAAAAGTTCAGAGAGTTCAAGAGAACAAAGAAGTGTAGCTCCAGACAATGACCAGAGAATTTTACAGCAGCAGGCTGTAGGTGTTAGTGTGTGGTTGAACAGTTGAGTAGAGACCACGCTTGATCGCCCCTGACAGAGTGTAGCTCCAAGTGAGCAATTTGATTGTAGTGAGCTCAGAGAAGCTCTGTTTTGTGTAGTTGAATGCAGCTCCTGATCACTGCCTGTAGAATAGATATCTGTAGTTATTTCTGAGTTTGTATTTTGTAGTTTTTGTCCAGTCATTTAATAGAAAGAAAACGAAATTGCATGTCTCCTAGCTTTTATTGTTTAACTTCCGCTTGATTTGCACTCCCAGCCATTTTGGGAACATAGTTGCAATCTCTGTGTGTTGTTTGCCTTTGAGCTTGAATGCTCCAGCCGTTTGTGCAGACCTCTTACAATTTCTAGCAATTTCTGTGTACTTAATTTTTTTTTATTTGGTATCAAAGCTTGGAGATTAGGGAAAAATTTGAGATTGCAAAAATGATTGTGTGAAGATTTGTAGATGATGGAGACACCATAGTCACAGCGAAGAAGATTGGTAGATTGTTTGTTTTTGGCAGGTAAACGGAGAATCAGACACATCACTCAAACGAAGCACGTTCGTTGCATGTTTGCAGAAGCTCCAATGTGAAAGAAGGCTGCCAGTATGCAAGAAAGCTACTGAAAATTTTAGAACTCCAAAAGCAGTCACTACAAGGAGGAGAACTAGGAATAAAGAAGGGAAGAAAATAAAGCATCGGTTAGAAAATTCCAAGAGCAATAGGTCGCAGATATTTGTGAGAACGCCACAGTCAATTGGAGGTTGTTGAAATAAAAAATTGGTTGCTGCATGGTTGTTGAAGTCTGTCTAATCAAACTATCCACCAGTTTTCAAAGTTCCATCAAGTGTTATCAAAGGAGGCCGCAACCAAAGATAGAGGAATATTTATATAATCTGTGAAGCTTTTGAATGAGCTGTTAAAAGAAGTCAAAAGTTTTTTGTTAACACATTAATTGAAGATTGAGTATCCATTTCTGTTTGCTCATATTGTAGTTGTTACCAAGAATATTGAAATCACTGCCATGCAAAAGGAGATCATTGTAAGAGAGAACCACAATATTAAATGATGCCAACCTCTACAAGCAAGATCGCAAATAGCAAGGAGGAGTTTCTGATTAAAGCCAGATTACAACTTTAATAAAGAAGCCCATTCAGTCATTGCATTTTTTTTTTAAGATAGGAATGGTAGGAAGTTAAATATTTTTAGCCACCATTGTTTTTATGAAATCAATGTTTGCCCAGAGTTTTAAAAAAATTGCAGATGTGAAAAAGGCCAATCTGCATGGAGAAATTTGTAGCTGTTTGAAATGACTAGAGTCAAACAAAATTGTTGGAGGGAGTGCAAATCGATGTCAAATCACAAAAGTTGTATGAAAAGGAAGAAAACGCAAGCATAAGGAGATTCTTGAATTTGTATGTTGTACAGATCACAGCCAACGAAGTCAAACATGTTGTCAATGCAGAAGCCACCTTCAAATAAGGTGAAGTCAATCTTTAAAATGTTTGCATTTGTATGTTGTACCGATCATAGCCAACAAAGTCAAACATGTTGTCAATGGAGAAGCCACCTTCAAATAAGGTGAGATCTTCAAAATGATTCGAAGACATGCTAGAGGAGGAATGGAGGTTTTTTCAATAACCTCATGCTCAAAGAGAACTTGTTGCAATCAGAGATCGTGTAACCTAAATAAAAAGGAAGATCTATTCTAATTTGTTAAGTTTGAAGCCACCTCTAAAAAAAAGGTGAAGTCCTTTATTTGTGAGGAAATTAAATTAAAGCTTTACAAATGGTATAGTGTTCCTGAAAGACAAAAGTGCACAAATGTTGTGGTATAGTATTCTTGAAAGACAAAAGTCACAAATGTTGTTGACAAAAGATTTCAAGATTTTTTATTTTTTTTATTTTTTTTATTTTTAGATAAAAGTGGATAAAATTATTGAATATATATATATATATATTTGATCTAAGTAATTAGTAGTCAAAATTAAGGAGGAGAATATTGAAATAAACTGTAATTCCTCCCACAATGCATGAGATTAACTGTAAACTTCTACAATTTTTTGATAAAAATAGATTGTTTAAACTAGAGCTTTGTCATGAATATACATATAACTATTATTTTAACCATCTTTGAATTTGTCTATGACTTCTATTTATTGAATCTAATTTATTGTATTCTGTATCTTTTATCGTTTGATAAAGTTGTTTGATAAAGTTTATGTAATCGCTTAATGAATAAAAACATTTATTTGTTGTTGCAAATTTCTGTGTTTTTTATGTTCTTCACCCTGTCTTCTAATTGAAACCAAATTTTTGAACTCAATCACGTAAAATTATATGACCTACCTACAGGAAACAAAAACTCTTGCATGGATAATACTATAGCTAATAATAGAGAAGCCCTGACGGAGTGATTAGTGGATGTAATTCGGCTATGCAAAAGTCATGTTTGTGTGGAATTTTAACTCGTCAAACATGTTACTAGCATCCACGAAATGGAGTAAACATTTTGTGCTATCAAACACTTCAGAGAAAACGGAAACAAGAAATTTACTAGAATGAAAAAGGGGCAGATTAAGGGCCCACATGGTAACCTAAATGGTCAAAGCCAATGGGTATGCTCTTTAAGCCAGGCCGTTTAACAAGCATTTTCTAACAAACCCACTAGGGACGTATCGTGCACGCCTTACATTGAATGAGATAGCATTTCTTTTGTACCATTTTGTCAAGCGGTTCATCCTTGCTTCCACATTTTGTGAGCATGTTTACCTTCACAATGATGGCATCTATATGTTGTTCAAAAGCTCCTCCTTCGGCATGCTCTGCGGGTTTCTAACACTTGTTTAGCAAATTCAGTTGAAATGTAAGACATCTGAATAAATTCTCTAGCGTAGAGATTGTGCTAAACCATTTTGTCACGAGAGAGGGGATGGTGGAATCTCCCTTCTGAGGGTGACCATACGTTTTTTACGCTGCAATAATATCGTGTTCTTTCATGTGTTGAAACATTTTACGGCATTCATCAAAGTTGTGCACCTTGCATATAGGTTGAAAAAGTTTAGTAAGAAAGGCCTTTTATGTGCTGCTTGTAGAATGCAGCTCGTATTTTTCAAATCACTTCCACATAATGATAGGATTAAGGTAAGTGGATTGCAATGATGAGTTATGATTGTAATTGAGGCATGGGGACAAGGCTTTGTAGCCGCCAACTTAAATTCCTTGGAAGTTTCTAAAACATCATCAGTAAACCCATTTTGCGCAGTTCCTGCAACAATCATTTTGTGTAGGGAGGACGTTAGTACAAGTGTAGAATACTTGAATATGGGTGGCTTCAAAGCATTCAACAATCATTTCCTCGAAAGTTTTCAATGCTTTTGCAACAAACCCATTCAGAATATATGCTACAATTTTGGTGTACCAGCTTGAAACGTTACTTCGTAGAGGTGCTCACGTATTTGTTGGGAGGGGCCGAGTTTCATGTGGAAGTTGGAAGCTTTCTCAGTGTCCACGTGAGTGTGGGAAACCTACACATTACTTTGGATTGACTCATTTTTTATATAAAGCTTGCAGGAGTTTGATGTGTAGTAGCTAGCATAGAACCAAGATTACTAGTAGCTGGCAAATCCTTTGAGCCCACCATTTAAAGTATCAGTTGTACTTCAGTATTAGGGTATCAACATCTTAACTTTTGTTTTCATTATATTTTTTTTCTATCAAAGGTCGTCAATTACAATCCACCATTTAGTTATTTAGTTATTTGTCTTTATTCTATTGAATTAATCAGAAAAGTTAATTAAATTGATACAACTTTTTATTAATTAGGTCGTTAGAATAGTTTATTCATTTATAAAAGATAAAAAATAAAACATTTTACTTACTTCAGTTTAGTATTTACAACTTTAAACATTGAAAATCATAAAAAATATTTCAAATTAAATAGTTATACATTGCATTAATCTAATGTTCAAATTCACATATATCAGAAAATATATTCTTTAAAAATTTAAACCAACTAACTAGCATGCATGAATCTAGAGTGGAATTTTTCTTTTTAATGTACATGTCCCTAGCCTTAGTTAAAGAAATATTGCAAGGTTTGGAAGAGGCTACACTTACTCTTTTTCTTGAACAAATAGTTCTTTTGATAAATATCCAATAAGAAAATGCTTATTTGTGAAATCAAAGTCAAATAAACAAGTATAAAATATTCATCTAGGAAACACTACCCTACATTCATGAACATCACATTCAAATGTATTTTGAGGATGTCTCTACCTATTATAAGAGAACCCCTTCCACTTATCCTTAATCTTCTACTCTCAAAAGATTAAGGCAACCAACCAAAACATCTTATCATCTTGTAACTAGAGCAACTTCTACCACATTGAGAACAATGAGTCAACATTTCCATTTGAAAAATGTGAACAAGCATATATTAATTTGAATATATACTATCATGAGTAAATTTTGAGCTCATATATATCTCTCATTTCACTAAAGAAGGTTGACATATAATTAGATTCGATCAATGACACTAAATATCTTATGTTTACTAGGGATGACAATACATATACATGGGATGACTAAGTTGATATTAATGTAGAAGGAATAAAAATGATGGAGGAAAGAGTAGAAGAAAAATTCATGGATTTTTTTCATATTCATACAAATATCACGGTTGCATCAACATCGATGCCTTATCTAACATCCAATTACATGAATCACTATAGATCTAGTAATTCCTAGTGATGTTGAGATGAGAAATATAGGATAATATCCACCATAATTAATCGGTCCATGTTGTAATTTTTTTTTTTATGTTGTGTATATTATAATGTTGTTTCCTTTAGGTCAAGTCCACCTATTGATGGCTTAGTAAACCCATTTTTAAGAAGCCTGATTCTAGTGTATCCTATAAAGAGGTATTTCATCCACATATCTTGGATATCCAAGCATTTGGGTAAATAGTTCACAAGCATTTCATAGACTTTAGTATTTAGAAAATGTAACTAGTAGAGTGCCTACAACAATATTTCAAAAAAAAAATTCTTTGATTATGTTTTGATGCATGTCCATACCCTATTCAACGAGTCCTATTTTGATCAAGATCATAAGGATGTAAAAAGAAACATGGATAATTTTTCTTATTATACATGGGTTGTTGTTGTGAGAACATAGGCATTTTTAACTAGTTTTCTATTTATAGTGTGATCATGACACAATATCTAATTATTTCCTAGTTAGGCTCTATTCATACATGTTTGCATGTTAAGTTTAATTAGGTAGTTAGAAACTATTCTACAAGTCCCTACAATACATGCATTCTTATCCCCTACTTATCAAATGGCATCAAATTAAGACACTTTTCATAACTATAATCAGCCTATCCATCAACCTTTCTCATAAAAGAAAGGCATCATGCATATATTTCATCTTTGATCTCATAATCAAAAGGGGATAAACTTTGATCAATATATCTAATTCATTGTGAACTAGAATCAAATAATACTTTTCTCTTGTTGATCTCTTGTAGGTGCTTGACTACTCTGGAGAATCTAACATGTGTATGGAAACCAATGGCCATGGAAAAGGAGAATAAAATCTTAGATTACTACCGGGTTCACCAATTTCATCTAATTTACATTTATATCTCATTTATGTGTGTGTGTGTACATACATACATGCATGCATACATACATACATACATACATACATACATACATACATACATATATGTATGTCTGTGTGTGTGTGTGTGTGTGTGTGTGTGTGTGTGTGTGTGTGTGTGTGTGTGTGTGTGTGTGTGTGTGAGAGAGAGAGAGAGAGAGAGAGAGAGAGAGAGAGAGAGAGAGAGAGAGAGAGATTTTATCACGATCAAGGGCACAATAAAAAGCACACAAAAGATAGACACTAGTTTGACAAGAAAAAATTGTATTCTTATCAATATGCAAAAGTGATCAACTGGATGAACCAATACAATGAATATGGTATGCTTATATAGGCAAGGCCAAATGGATATGTGAGCACACAATCATGACATGTGGCTCAATGAGAAACAAGGGTAGGTAAGAAAAAGTAGGGATAGGTAGGAGAAATAATATATTATTTCACAATAGGTGGATCACCCACCGAATGTGGAATGTAATAGCAAGATAAGACCACAAAAGGTAGAATTTATCCTACAAGCATCATCCCTATGTGCACACTTCCAAACTACAATGAGATGCATTATCCTAAGTCAACTTAAGTAAAGTGTAATTATATCCTATAAGAATAAATAATTACACCAACACTCCCCCTTTAAGTGCAACTTAGGGGAATGAAGAATCAAGTTAACAATGCAGGATGGGTCCTAACAATGAGGCCATGATAGGTACCCATGGATAATATGCAAATGAAAACAAACTTACGCAATGCAATCTCTCACAAACGAAGAAAGGGAGAAAACCTAGTGGGAAAAAACTCCCCCCTAAAAGAGAGATAAATGTACAAAGAAACTCTCAAAGAAGGACAAACCGTAAAGAGGAGAATTCAGCTGACTCCCCTTAATGAAACATCTGACACCCCCAAGAGAGCTCACAACTATTGGAACTTAGTCTCTGTGAAGTGTTTGGTGAATATGTTTGCAACCTACTCTGTTGAAGGACAATACTGCAAATCAATGACCTGCTCCTGAATCAACTCTTTAATATAGTGCATATGAATCTCGATGTGTTTGGTCCACTGATGTTGAACTAGGCTCTTCAAGATTGTAATAGCACTCTGAACATGTAGGACGCAAGAATGGCTTTTAGGCTATACATGGAGAAAGTTAGGGCCAAAGGTAATTTCACTCCCGAAGATATAACACAAGTCACTCAGATCAAGTCCATGACTTTTATCGATAACGATCCGTTACCTAAGCATGCCGAGAAAATGGTGAAGCACAGATGGGACAAAGAAGCCACAAAAGCGAAGATCAACGCCATGAAAAATCCAAGCCAGTCTATAATTCAGGAGCTCAAAACTACCCACGATGCTTGGAAAAGTGTAGCATGATGATAGTGTTCCATTTTTATTTTATTTGTTTTTCGTAATCTTGCAAATGACTTCAAGACATCTATCCCAAAAATACTTTGTTGGTTTTTTTAACTGTTTCGGAGGAGGTTGAGTTTTAAGGGAGACCTCCTCTATTCTAAAAGACTACTATAAATTAGATTAAGATAGATAGAAAAAGGGTTAGAAAAGTTTACTTAGATTTTGGGTTTTTAGAAGTTTTGTTTTTGTTGGAAGGAAGTCTTCAGTTTTCCAAAATCTGAAATTGGAAATAACATATACCTATATTGTTGTGTCTTTGTTGCATGAAATATATATATATATAAAGATCATATGTGTTTTGGAGAAGAAAAATCTTTGAGTTTTGAATTTGTGGGATGGTATTTCTTTGCAAATATTAATCTAATTAAATGATTGTGATCACCTTTGAGTATTGTTTGCAACCTACTCTGTTGTAGGACAATATAGTGCATATGAATCTCGATGTGTTTGGTCCACTGATGTTAAACCGGGCTCTTCAAGATTGTAATAGCACTCTAATTGTCACAATGTAGAACTTTCAACCATGGAGTAGAGAATTCAAACTTTGTGAGAGTATGCTAAAGCCAAATAGTCTTAGTTGCTATGTTAACAGGCCCTTGATACTGAAGCGCACTTGAAGAGAGAGCAATAGCATGCTTCTTCTTGCTCTGCCAACAAATGGGGCCTGAACCAAGGTGAAAGTTGTAACCAGAAGTAGACTTCTGATCATCAAGCTCGCCAGCCCAATCGGAGTTTGTGTATCTGTTATCTCATCATTTATCCTCCATAGCAAGAGTAAGTCACCCTACAAATTTTATTTGAAGTCCTTATCTTTCTAGAATTCCCTTGGTTTAATCCTTAATCAATTTGTAAGTTGTTTTTTAATCCGTATCGGCAAGTTTTAATGGTTGGTTTGAACCCCATGAACTCTTTGAACCATTTTGAAGTGAGTTCATGATGTTCACTTAGTTTCTGCAGGTTCTAAGGTGTCTAAAGGGTTTTCATGCTAACATTCACTCAAAGTGTTTTGCAGTAGTTCTTTTTCATGGTCACATATGTTGTGCTATATCCTTTTTCTCTAGGCCACAAACCCTTTGAACCTAGTTCAAATAGTTTGGTGGTGTTCAATATGTTCAATGCAGTTCAAAAGACCAGTGACACTTAACATAGCTAATGTTTTAAAAGAGAATTTTCCTGGCATAGTGTACACTTTGAACTACTTGAACTCTCATGAAGTTAGTTCAGATTGTTCATGCGTGTTCAAATCAAGTGGGTCTCATGGGTTAAAAGACATGATGGTGCATTTATTGCGAAGTATGATGAAGAATGAACCATATCTCAGGTGACGTCAACTAGTTGAGTTTTCAAGGCAAGTAATCATTTTTGGGAATTGGTGGTTACTCCAAAAATGCCACCATGCATTCAATACATGTGTGTGATGTCCAATCTCAATGCTCAACACATTTGAGTTGACAATTAGAATTAATGCACTAAATAAGTTCACATCACTTCTTTTTCTATAAGGTATGAAGTGGTTAATTTCTGCAAACTTGTTCTTCATTGCTGCGGATTTTTTGGATAGAAGTTTTGTTTGCTGGCAGTCATCTGATTCGTCTCAACTGTGAAGGTGAGTTTTTTTCTTGTCCTCTCCAGTGATTTTTACCTTCTTTTCCTCTCTCGTAATAAGATTTGCTGGGAAAATAACAGTTGTTATTTTTGAATTATGAAGTCCACATTACACATTTTCAGGAATATCTTTAGTCTTGCATGCACAGAGCCCATAGTCAGTGATAAAAACTTGAAAGGAGAAAATCTGGAAGTTTTAAAAGAAAGGGTGTTCAAAGGAATTGATGGTTCATTTGGTGTAGAAATTTTGAGTAGTGGTCTCATAGAAGCGGTGGCCTTTCCTCCTGCTATCCCTTGCCCAAAACTAGTTAGAGAGTGTATTGCGAGGTATGATCCTATTTCTGAAACCATCAAAAGAGATAATGGTGAAACCCTCCTTGCAATTAACCGGGAAGTTATTTCCTCCGTTTTCAAATTACCTGATTATCAGTTCTCAAAATTTTCTCCCACCCAAACAATTAAAAAGTTCAATGCAAATAAAACTGGACACCGAAATAATGTAGCGAAGTATTGGTTGAAGGTTCCTTAGAGGGATGGCTCTAGATTACCCAAGTATCCCAACAAGAACCATATGCTTCCCCACATTCATGATGTCATGTTACTACTACACTGAGTTAGAGGTTCGACTGAGGCCTATAGTTTCAATGATTGGATGTACTACTATGTACAACTAGTACTAGAAGGAAAGCAGTACCTTGATTGGGCAGAGCTGATTGCCGATTCCATGAGGGAGCAACTGAGCATGGCCAAACAATTCAAGTAGAATTTCTTCATGTTCTCGTATCTAATATATTTCTTGGCATGTGTTAAAGAGATAGTGGGTATACCTAGGCAGCTCACTGAGGGAGAGGTTTCTGTGTATGATTTTTACCCTATGTTGTAGAAGGATAATGCTTTGCAAGACTTTAGGAGAGTACATAATGCCTTCTTGGGAGATTTATGTTATGAGTTAAAGAACATGAAAACCAAGAGGATGTTTGAGGATGCACAAGCATTAGTGAGGAAGTGCAGTAGTTTCTTTGTTCAGTTTCCTCACTTTTGTTACATAAGAGTAGGCGGTTTCGAGGAAGAGCCTTTTAGGCTTCCTCATTTTTGTTCGGATTGTTTTGTTCTGGATGAGATCTGTAGGCAGTTGGCTACTGCGATTAAGAAGGCTCAACCCAGGGATAAATGGGAGGATCATTTTCCTATTCAATTGGGTATTTTATCCTGTAGTTCAATGTCAAATGCTTTAAGCATTGGAGCCAACTTGAAAAACTTCAATTTTCCACTATTTCATGAAAGAAAGGGCTTTGACAATAAAGGTTTCTCACGGAGTCTTCATTTGATGTCACATCTTCCAATCACACACCTGGAAGACTTCTGGGAAGATTGCAACGATGAGTTTGAGGTTTACAAAAGGGAAAACATGAGAATGGTTTTGGAACAGGTAGTTTCACTGCAGGTGAAGCTTGACATAAGTGGGCTTGAAGAAGATTATCTAGAGCTTTTTGAACCTGGATACTTAGACCAAGCTAAACTTGAAACCAATTGCATTAATTGGGATGTAGAAGAAGAGGATGACATGCAGCTTAAAACAAAGAGGGTTTTGGAAATAACTGCGGAATGGGTTAATAAGAGAAGAACAATGAAACTAAGCAACAAGATTGGTCCTCCAAGAGGTAGTGAGGCTTCTCTACCTTCCCTAAAACATTTTTCTAACCTCACTTCTATCCATGTTCATGCAGGTAAAGATACAAAGACATCTTACACCAAACACAAGCCCAATCCAGCTCTAGACTTTATTGCTCCTCGATATACCAAGTCACGGAGTGCTGCACAGAAGAGAATGGACCAGATCAAAGATACAGAGGCAAAGGACAAAATTATTGATCCTCAGATTTTCAAAGTCAAAGATCTTGACATCGACATTGTCAACACCATGGATTCTCATGCGATCACCGTAGCCATGACGCTGCCCCCTAAGGTGATCAGAGGAATAGCTAGTTCAAGTGTAACTCCTAAGTGGCTAACCACTTCAATAAGCAAAAAATGGAGTTTCATTCATGTGACCATCCCAATTCAGGATATGGTGGTTAAGTACATGGAGAAGGGTCCCAAACAAAAGAAGTTCAAAACAACTACCAGATTGGATAATGATGAAGGAACTGGAAAGTGGGTTGCCAAGATTGCTTCTTACAATTCCAAAGATGAAAATAAGGAGGTAAATGCAGAGGACTTTTAGATCACCAAAGTGGAGCTTGGGAACATGAGTAGGGATTTAGATAATCATTTCTTCCAAGTATCGGCTAAGAAGATGCTCACCAAGTCAGAAAAAGATGGGCAGGAGAAAAGGGAGCTAAAGCGGCATATCAAAATTCTTGCTCAATTCATTGATAGCATCGTCTGCTTCGGAGCACTTCCCATATCCCATGTTTTAGAAAGCTTTGACCCTACTTCACCATAGAACAAGAAGTTGATGGGTCAAGTCCAGCGAGCCAAAAGCATCGCAGGGGCTATGGAGAAATGGATTGAATGAGTGATTACAGATGGTGAAAAGTATATCACAAGCTCCAGGAAGTTATGTAACGAGATGCAGAGCCTCATGGTAGAGATTTAGAACCAAATTTTTCCTTGGGAAAAAGAAAAACATAAATGGGAAGATGTCTTTCCCATGCTCACCAAGATAGAAGAGTACGGAGCCACCAAATTTTTGACAGAACATTCAATCAAGTTGGTAATTGATGAGTGCCAACTCTTCGTATTGAAGAAGACTATAATGTGGTAGGTACTCACATTCAAGTCTGTAATTTTTGATACCAGGACTTTTGTTTATGAGCTTCAGGACTTTCAGTATAGCTTGGTTAATGACAACAAAGTGGTTAATCCGGACCACGATTGGCAACTGGGGATTTGTGGACTGAACAAGTAGGACGCATGAATGGCTTTTAGGCTATACATGGAGAAAGTTAGGACCAAAGGTAATTTCACTCCCGAAGATATAACACAAGTCACTCGGATCAAGTCCATGACTTTTATCGATAACGATCAGTTACCTAAGCATGCCGAGAAAATGGTGAAGCACAGATGGGACAAAGAAGCCACAAAAGCAAAGATCAACGCCATGAAAAATCCAAGCCAGTCTATAATTCAAGAGCTTGCAATTGCCCACAATGCCTGGAAAAATGGAGGGGAGGATAATGATGGAGAAAAAGTGTAGCATGATGATAGTGCTCTGTTTTTATTTTGTTTGTTTTTCGTAATCTTGCAAATGACTTCGAGACATCTATCCCAAAAATACTCTGTTGGATTTTTTAACTATTTCGGAGGAGGTTGAGTTTTAAGGGAGACCTCCTCTATTCTAAGAGACTACTATAAATTAGATTAAGATAGATAGAAAAAGGGTTAGAATAGTTTACTTAGATTTTGGGTTTTTAGAAGTTCTGTTTTTGTTGGAAGGAAGTCATCAGTTTTCCAAAATCTGAAATTGGATATAACATATACCAGTATGGTTGTGTCTTTGTTGCATGAAATATATATATATATAAAGATCATATGTGTTTTGGAGAAGAAAAACCTTTGAGTTTTGAATTTGTGGGATGGTATTTCTTTGCAAATATTAATCTAATTAAACGATTGTGATCACCTTTCCGATGGAAAATGTTGTTATTATTCCAGACTCATTTTTATGTGTTTTTAAAAGATTTGTGTTTTGAAAGGAGATTTTATTTCTCTTACCTATTTTTAATGAAGTGCTAAATCAATGTTTCTGAACTTTGTTTCGATCACTTACTGATTTTCATGTAGAACCATTTTGAATAATTGTGTCCTATGAAATATTTGTAAAACCTTAGCCTCTCATCGAAGAATGAAGTAGGTAGCCTTATGTGCTTTTAGGTTAAAAGCATATCAGTTTAATTTAATTAGATTATTCCCTGAATAACTAATGGAGGGAGTTGTACCTATCAAAAATTCGGAGGGAAGTGATGTATGTCACACTTGCCCAACTGTTTAGTTGAAATTTTGTCTTTCAAAGAAGGCGACAGAGTTTGAAATAATTTAATTTGAACAAAGGGAAAAATTTGTTCACTAACAATATCCAACCAAGTGAAGTCCTTTGCCTGCTGCATAGTGAATCCCATAATGATGTGTACCCTAGTTGTAGTGTAGGATGTGTTTGGTGGCTTTCCAATGAAGCTCATGTGGTTCTTACATGAAGTGGGAAACCATGCCAACCACAAATGAAATGTTGGGGCGTGTGTGAGTCAAGTACATGAGACTACCCACAAGTTGATGACATAATGTGGCTTCAACTAGAGGAGAAGAGCACTTAGCCTCAAGCTTGACTCCTAAAATAAAGGGAGTTAATGCAGGCTTACAATCAGCCATATGAAAGCATGCAAGTAGATCAAGAGAATACTTGCATTGTGAAAGTGTGATCTCAGAAGGTGACTGTGAAATCTCTATCCCGAGAAAATAGTGCAAAAGACCCAAGTTAGTCATAGAAAATTTGACACTACTAATGATGGATGAGGTGCTCCTTGTAATGATCAAAGCATCAACATAAAGCACAAGTATCAAGTGTGAGTCATCCTGTGGAAAAATTTAGACATTTGGATCGGAATGACACGTGGTGAATCCTGCTAAGAGAAGGAAGGAATCCATCTTAGCATACCAAGCCCTAGGGGCCTTCTTAAGGCCATAGAGAGATTTCCTCAGTTGGAAAACCAATAAAGAATCCTAGATGAAACCTTGTGGCTGCTCCATATATATCTCCTCATCAAGATCCCCATGAAGAAAAGTACTCTTCACACCCATCTAATGGACAACCCAACCATGAGCTGCAGCAATAGCAAGTGTCAAGAAAATGAAGTTCATCTTGGCTACGGGTGCAAAGGTCTCAGTATAGTCAACACCTAGAACCTGTGAGAAACCTTTCACAAAAAATCAAGCCTTATACTTATCCACATTACCATCAGCTACAAACATGCTCTGATAGATTTACTTACATAGAACCATCTTTCTCCCCTTAGGGAGAGGGACTAACTCCCAAGTGTTGTTCCTCATCAAGGAACTATACTCTTCCTCCATATCTTGGTCCCACCAGGAACCCCTGATGCTTCCTGAAGTGTTTGTGGATCATAAGTGGTAGCAATGTATGCATGTGGAAGGTCCTGATGTTATGATCTAGTCCTCCGTGTATCTGAAGGATCCCAACAAGAGAAACCGCTGACTCAAGTGTCTATCAAGCCCAACGAATTATAGGTGAAGGTGGAGGATGAGGCTCCTCAATGGCTAGTGGACCCTCCACAGGTGTAACCCTGTGAGTCAGAGTTGAAGGAGTGTCATCATCTAAATCACTCTCATCACTATCCACAATAAAGGAAGGTAGAGGAGGAAGGGATGCTAAGCTAGGAGATCTATCCTCAAAATGAACACTCCTCTCAATAAACACCTCATGTGTCTCTAGATCCATCAATCAATATGCCTTAACACCCTCGGGATATCCAACAAAAATACAAGGCCTACTCTGAGGTTCTAATGCCTTGCATTTATGCAGAGGAATGCAAGCCCATGCTGGACACCCAAGGACTCTGAAATGTTGCACAATTGGTTTCCTACTAGCATAAGCCTCAAAAGGAGTAATACCCATCAAAGCTTTGTGAGGAACCTGATTTTTGATGTGTGTAGCACAACTGATAGCCTCTGCCCAAAAGGTGGGATCAAGAGAATATGCATGTATCATACAACTAGCCATTTCCTTAAGAGTTCTATTCTTACATTTTGCAACTCCATTCTGTTGTGGAGTGTAGGCAATTGAATGCTGAAGATCAATCCCCTCAAGTATACACAAATCCACAAGTCTTTTGTTCACATATTCCCTTCCATTATCTATGTGAAGGATCTTGACGACTTTCCCTGATTGCTTCTCCATATGAGCCTTGAAGTCTAGAAATATGTCAAACACTTCACTCTTATGAACAATAAAATAGACCCAAGTGAAGCAGGAGTAGTCATCAATGAAGGTGAGGACATAGTGGGCCCTACTAAATGAAGGTAATGGAAATGGACCTACTACATCATTGTGAACAAGTTGAAGAACTTTTGAATCTCTCCAAGCTTTATCCTTATCAAACTTCTCCTCAGATGCTTTCTCATGGAACATCCTAAACATACACCCTCTGAAAAACTAATTCGAGGTAGACCTATGACCATGTCTTTAGTGCTAAGTTGTTGAAGATAGTGATAGTTGAGGTGACCAAACCACTCATGCCATAGCTTAATTTCTGAATTTGAATGAGTAAGCAAGGCCCTAGAAGGAGAACTTGGCACAAAGTGGGAGAATGAATAAAGCCTTGAGTTGTCATTGACTTGTCACACTGTTACCAAGGAGTTTTTTGACCACAACTAAATCAGGTGTAAACTCAACCTTTTTCTTATTCCCATAGTGAGTGATTTGGTAGATAGAGAGAAGATTGGTAGACAAGTTAGGAACATAAAGAACATTCTCAAATGTTCCATCATCCATGGCAATTGAACCTTTCCCTTCAACCTCAACTTGTGTATCATCACCTATGTAAATGTGAGGCACCTTCAATGGCTCTTATGAAGAAAACTACTCCTTTGTAGAACCCATGTGATAAGAGGCACCCGAGTCAAGTATCCACTATTGTGAAGAACCTGTTGTAGCCACAAATGCTTTCCCTTTTCCGTTAGATTGTAAGGAGGTGAAAGGAGATGATTCCTTCTTGTTGCAGGTGGATGGCCAATTGATGTTGTTCTTCTTAAGGAGATTTCTCAACTCATCAACTTGCTTGGTGTGGCATCGATGATCATCATGACCATACTTCTTGCAATAATCACAAGTTGGTTTTTCCTTCTTAGGTGGATTCCCCTTCTTTGAAGAGGATGAAGAATCGCCTTGTGATGGATAGGATGGTTATCCTTTTCCTTGTTGTGGCTTTGACTTAGATTGCTTCTTCTTCTTATTGGAATCTTTGCCTTGAATCCCTTGACTCCCTTGATTAGCCACCAAAGCCTTGGAATTTGAAGACTTGAGAATCCCCATGTTCAACAACTTAGATTTTTCCAACATCAACATTTCTGTGAAAGCATTAAATGAAGGCATAGTGTAGGAACTCTCCACTATCGAGCAATGGGTTTGAAAGCTAGAAATAAATGCTTCATATTCAAGTGAAATCTTGTCCAACAAGTTAAATATCAATTGAGCATCATTTTTGTCAATTCCACAATCCTTAAGCTTTGCTCTTACCTCATTTTCTTTGGTGACATAATCTTGGATTGTATCAAAACTCTTGGGATCCAAGTTGGTGAGCTCATTGTCAATCTTGTAGCCTCGAATTTCATCAACTTGACCATACAATTTCTGAAAGATACCCCAAGCCTCCTTAATTGTAGAACACTTCTCAATGTGAAAAATGAGGTCATCTGATACATACTTACACAAAGTTTTAAGAGCCATGTAATTTTGAGTGAGCCATTCTAATTGAGCATTAGGATCATGCCTTAGGATCTGCTAGTTCTACTATTGTTCCATCTATGAAATGCATGAGTCCCTTTTCCATTAATTTGCTCCATGCTTTTATTTTCCAAGATGCATAGTTATGTGGAGTTAAAGGTGGAAATTTATAAGGAATCATAGAAATAAAAATAAAAGAGCACAAGGAAAGAGAGGCACAATCACACAAAACATCCCCCCAAATTCACTCAATCAAAGAACACCCCCCCCCCAAAAAAATGATAATTTGGCACTTTATACTTAGTGCGTGTAGAATGGGCCAGTTGCAAAAAATGACAAAGTGGACTTTTGATTTCAAATTTATAACTACCTCAAATAGGACAAAAAAAGACAACTAATAATGCAAGAGATCTAAACTAAGATCCAAGCAAATTACAAGTACCAAATAAGTCAAAAAAGACCAATTTCTGAAAGTAAAACATCCACTCAAACTCTCTACAAACTAATGACAGGTTATGAAAGTAGACAAAAAAATATATACTTTTGAAAAAAATGGCACCTGAAAAGGAGGTCGTATGAGCCCAAACAAATCCTTTGAAGTTGTAAAATTGAGGATTGGACAGGTACAACTGAGAGAATCTAAAAATTCTAAAAAACCTATTCACCAAAATAAGAAAATAACCACATCACTGCGGAGAGCACAAAACATTAGCCCAAATAAAAAAAAATTGCACCCAAAAAGGAGCTGAATTGAGCAAGCTATGGGCCTTCAAAGTTGACCCAAAAAATCAAACTACTCAATGGAGAGGGGTCTAAAATTTTCAAAAAGGTGCTAATGTAGGCTAATGTAAAAAATTCAGTGAGTTAAATTTGATGGTCGTATGACCATCAAAAAACCATCACAACTCCCTTGTTGAGCGTACGGATAGGGT